>NC_137121.1:28945455-29182955 GCF_949357685.1 Gobio gobio | reverse complement strand
TTATGTAGTTGTTTTAGTAATTCAAATGTTTTACTGCTGTAACATGTCAGACTAATGTTTTGGGGTGATATTAATACATTTCGCCCATGTATTGTAAAGTCATACGAAACCCTAAAGGGATAGTTCACCCAAAAATGATGTGTGTATGATTATGTAAGCATCACCTGTATGATTTTCTTTTTTACTGTTGAACACAAAAGATGATATTTTGAAGAATGTTTGTAATTAAACAGTTGCTGGTTCCCATTGACTTCCACAGTAGGAAACAAAATACTATGGGGACCATCAACTGTTTGGTTACAAACATTCTTCAAAATATCATATTATTTCAATATATTATCATATTTCAGTTTTGGGTGAACTAATCCTTCAAGGCTTATGTAGTCTCATATGCTCATACATGTTGTAATAGCTTTCTATCATGTCTGTCTTTTATAGAAGC
Source organism: Gobio gobio (assembly GCF_949357685.1). NCBI lineage: Eukaryota > Metazoa > Chordata > Actinopteri > Cypriniformes > Gobionidae > Gobio > Gobio gobio. The sequence goes on along the minus strand of NC_137121.1, from coordinate 29,182,513 downwards.
GGTATAGCTTAAAAACTGGTCCACCCAAGAAAGATGACAAAGTCAAAGGAGTTAATTCGGCTGCGGTGCAAGCCTTCTTGAAAAAACAGGCTGTGGAGCAAAGGAAAAAAGGTACCTTTTTCTGTCTAATCCTTGTTTATCTATATATATATAACATTTCTCCTTAAATCCATAGCCAGCCAAGTCATTGTTTACTTGCCCTCATGTCATGAACTGTGGACCACAAAAGACTGCTCTCTTACATGTAATTAAAATGAATGGGGATGGATGGATGCTGTCAAGATAGTAAAAACACCTTAAATCACCATAAAAGTATTTATATTATTTAGATAAAATGGCAAGGTTGATCTCGACAATGTAAATGTCACAGATTTCGTTGTAAAACAACCAACTTCTTGTACACAATTGTAAACCAGAAAGTCATTTTTAAATAAGTAATGTTAATAAAGGCAATTCAAACCTCCAGTCTGTCTTTTGTGTAAGGAGATTTATTATAATACATAAACAGTTGCTATATATATATAATAAAAAAATTATATTATCAAGATAAATATTTTAGTCAAAATCATTCAGCTGCTTTCTCTGTTGCCCTCTGTCTGGTGGACGCACTCTTATGACATTTTCAGATAAAATGTAAACGCAAAACAGTGTCCTAGTTAGACGTTACACATTCAATGGCACACGCATGACACACAGGTAGCCTACATGAAACTAAATGGTTATAAGCTTCTTTGAAGGGATTATTATAAAGTCCTCACATGCGCTGGGCTATTTAGGTCATGCAATTAGTTCATAATTTTTCAAATACATTTTTCTTCATAGAAATGCATCTTTTACTACTATAAAGTGATGTCTCACAGGCTCAACTAATCAATTAAGGTGCTCCGATCAGGATTCTTGGGGCCGATTATGATCACTGGAAGCAGTATTGGCCAATATTGATTACTAAAATAAATAATAGGCCAACTATTTTAAGTAAAATATAAGTCATATATATTTTTATAAAACAAAATAGAAAAGTATCATAAATTCAAAACAGATTTTTTATTACATGTGCAACATATTCCATTCCCTCTCTTAAAGGTGATTAGGAACAGCTTAAAGTCTCCATGGAATTGGACCGTATTTACTTTGTTTTAGCGCACATTACAAGTCTTGTGGTGAGTAATTAATCCATTAAAGAGGTCATGAACTCTTTAAAAAAAATTTTACTGTCGTCTGAGGTCAACTTATGACGTTTGCATGGTTTTTACGTTCAAAAACATCATAATGAATAAATAATAGGTTATTTTCTACCCTGGTTTTGAGCCTCTCTCATGGAACGCTCGTGTTTTATGGGTGTGCTACACTGAAGACTTGGAAGTAAACATCCACTGCTATGTTTGGATAACAGTTTTGCATATTATAATGATCTTCGACTCCCTTACACGTGAGGAATTGTTTTGAAAGCGTGTGGAGAAATGGCAACCGGAATAATTCACTCGCAGGGCGAAATGTCTTTATCAAACAAACACATTTTGATTTATTGATTGGAATATTATTTTTTATTACTTGGCCGGCCCGATCAGTGGATATAACCGTGAACCGCATCACTAACACACACACACACAAGCATCTGCAAAACTTCACTGCAGACAAATCAGGATGTTCAAAACTTACATGTTTGTATTTTTCCTTCAAATTACCAGTCAAGAGAGTGAACAACTCACATCAAGAAAGAAATGTTATTTCACTATTTAAGAGTGCGAGCCTTGGCCCGTACATGTCCAAGTTGGATCCTGAATCGCAGGAGAATGAAACAACAACACCTTAATTACAAAGGATATTCCAGCCTGTGACGGTGTGGAAGTTATGTTTAGTTAGACACGTACACATAATCTGTATCAAACGATCTATCACGTATTAAAAAAAAATGTTTTTACTCGCATAAGTGTGTTGCATCATTCCTGTCAAATCCAGAAAGCACAACATTGTTTTTTAATATCATCCTGTCTGCAAATCCAGTCTCTTGTTTACAAATGAATCCGCGGTGAAATGAAGCGAACAAATGCAATTTAATGTCCTTTTGAAACACCTGGTAGAACTGCCAGACCGGTAAATGTAGTGAAGCAATTTTAGATGTGCATAAAAGAGTTTTCCTCTATGGAGATGATCAATCAAACAAATAACCCCAATTAAACTGTATAAAGCTATTATTGGCCGATCGGAGCACTCGTATTTTCAATCAGGGCTGTGCGATTAATCGAAATCATGATAAAATGGCGATGTGGCATGCGCTATTTCTAAACTGCAGAAAGCACGATTTTTCCTTACCCTACGACATGGAAGAAAGCAGAGAAACGGGGAAGGTGAATTCAGGGCAAGATAAGGACCAATAAAAGGAGGGATGATTTATCAGATCCAGGTAATTTGCGAGACCTGTCAAACTTTCACTGCGGCAAAACAGAGTATTTAGAGCCATTCACTCAGAACGCATTTTTGCGGTTAAAAACACTAGTCACTGGTCTAGAGATGCATTTTTTTAAAAAGTTTAACTTCTTTTACTATGAGCATCACGTAAAAACGTTGTGAAATGTTGCAAAAGACGCGAAAAAGATTCTTCCAAACCATGTATACAAAATAAAACAGGCATTTGCGAACTGCACAACATACGAAAAGAGTTCAAAAAGGCATAAAGAAATAACGAACTTCATATCATTTATGCAAAGATATTGTGCCCGCAAATATTGGCAATCAAGCCAGCTTCCACAAAAATGTATGTGTAAGGAAATTTCAAAATCGCAATATTGATAAAAAAAAAAATCACGATAGATTTTTTTTTGTTCATATCACATAATCAATAACAAACAAAATCAACCAATTTTGTTACTAATAAGTTGTATGGACCACTTTTTATTAATTTTATTTTGTTTAAATGTAAAATATTGACGGCATCCATCCACATTTGTTTTAATTATAGAAGTTTACCTTCTGTTTTTCACAGAAGAAAAAATTCTTAGGGCATGGGTGTCCAATCCTGCTAATGTTCTGCAGAGTGTTGCTTCAAGATGCTCCTACACACTTCCCAGGAAGTTTCTAGTATTCCTGAAGACCTCGGTTTGGCGGTTCAGGCATATCTAATTATGATTGGAAGTTGACAGGATAGTTGCCTTCCAGGAGCAGGATAGGACAGCCCTGACATAGGGATTTGGAGAGAAAATGGCACTTATATGATGCATATTTTGATATCACTTTGCTTCTCCTTTTTAGATCTACAGAATAAGAAAGCAAAAGAAGAGCTGTTAGCCAAAAGAGTGGAGCTGAAATCAGACAGGAAGGCACGAGCAATGGCTTCACGAACCAAGGACAATTTCAAAGGTTACAACGGCGTCCCTGTCATAGACCAGCCCAAAAGGAGGAATTCAAAGGGGGACCGATCAGAAGATCAGGAGATGTCAAATGCATATGATGATGATGATGAGATTAATTATGACTATGAGGGTACAGATTCTGAATCTGATGAACCTAGCAGGCCTGTCCAGCCACAGTCCCAGTCCCAGTCTCATTCTCAGTCTCAGTCTTATTCTCAGTCTCATTATCAGCCTCAGTCTCGGTCTCATTCTCATTCTCATTCTCGGACTGAGTTCTCCAACAAAGCTGACATTAAACCAAAAAAAGCCAGTGCTCCAGCTAGGCCCGGCCCGCCATCAATGAACTTTGCGGACCTCTTGAAACTTGCGCAAAAGAAGCAGTACGAACCTGTTGAACTAAAAGTAGTGAAGAAGACTGAAGAGAGGCTAAGAACAGCCGAGGAGATTCGAGAACTGGAAATGGAGCGCAGGGTTAAGACACAGAATAAAGGGAAGGACGTAAAACCAGACAAGAATTCTGGACAGAAAGACAGCAGATCTCATTCCAGCTCAAATTCTCAGAAGAAGAATGTAGATCGAGACGGCAAAAATGGGAAATTGCCCAAGCCACCAGTAGAAAGACACCAGTCAAGCAGTACCAGCAAAAAGCCAAAGCTCCAAGCATCCAGTGAACGAACTCCAGGTTCTGCCAAACTACACGGAGACAGAAACAACTCGGGCTCCTCAGGTGCCTTAAATGGTAAAGCTGCCATGAAGTACGGTGCTCAGTTTAACGCCAAACAAGCACCACCTAGACCCTCACAAGGGCAAAGGCCCACAACCTCAAGTGACCTTACCCCAAGGAAGGGGAATACCTCAATATCTCAAGGGAAATCAAGTATTTCGGGAAGTCGCACTGTAGCTGCTCCTGGTCCAGCTAGATCAGGTCAAGGACCACTCAAAAACTCTCTGCAGGGTAGACCTAGTAACTCTGATAGAGGTGGGCCACCTCAGAAACCAGCAAAACCAGGACATTTATCACGGCCTGGGAGTGTTCCTCCATCTCGACCTGGGAGTGTTCCTCCACCCCGACCTGGGAGTGTTCCTCCATCTCGACCTGGGAGTGTTCCTCCACCTCGGCCTGGTAGTGTTGCTCCACCTCGGCCTGGTAGCAACGGACATGTACGACCCTCTTCTTCTGGTGACCCCTCAAAGCAACCAAGACCAGGTGGTAGTTTGCAAAGTCAGCAAGTTCCTGGAAGCTCCAGGGCCTCTATAAATGGACCAAGTAGGATGGGAGGTGGTGTTCCTGGGAGACCGATAAATGGCTTGAGCTCTGGCCCTGGAAGAGCTCAGTGTACTGTTTTTTCAGAGACTATTTCATCAAAGAACTTTGCATCGAGACCTGGGATGCCTCCGGGGCCACAAGCCCCCAGGACAGTGATTGGCCCCACAGGCCACAGAATCTTCGTTAAACCTCCTGGTAAGAGATAAGCGTTTCATTAATACTAATTGTTAATATTGTGAAGAGAACTACCGTTTCTACAGATCGCAATCCCAAGATACCCCAAAATTATTACTATTTGTCCCTTGAAAGAAACTTAAAATCCATTGATATAATGAACTTTCAACAGAAGTAGGCATTACAGGATTAACGCATGTTAAGGGCTGACATGAGACGCAGTGTGTTAAAGTCACTCACTGACCTTGTCTGTGTAAAGTTTTTATTGATTTCCTGTCACGTATAATTCTAGAAGTTACCATCTTTACAGACAAGGATACCAGAAAGAGATGTGACGCAAACATTTACGTCACCTCAAAATCAACAAGTCTTATTTTTTTGTGGAATATTTCAGTGTTTATTATGAATTATTTATTTGTTTTATATCCTTTTTTTCACTCAGGAAGCCAAAAAGACGATTGTAATTGTTTCTTGCTGACGTTCATGTACGTTTTGTTTGTTTTTACAAACTGAGGGGACAGGTCAAAATTATTTTGGGTTGCAATTGAGCTCATCAAGCATTATTAATCCCTATCCCTGTGTCGTATCCTATATCCCTCAGATTCCAAAGAGATTCCATTGGGATTTTATTACAACTGTAATCTGTCCGATTATAAATTAAGATGAATTTGCTTTACTGTGCATTTAGTATTACTAAACGAAAATGTTATAATCTTTAGTACTTTTATTGTTCTGAAGTATGATGGCAAGTACAGGAGTCACAAAGTCTCAAGCCATTTAGATTTTTTTTTTAAACTATTTTTTTCCCTTTAAGCCCAGACCCCAGCAGCCTAGAAGGGTTAATTCTATAACTACGGTCATTACTTGAAAATACAAAATAAAATAAACAATTGAATTATTAATACCAATAATGTATTTTTTGTAAATAATATTTTATAGTTTTTTTTGTCTTTAGCAGTAGAAGCTGCTGAACGTATTCAGCCAATACAGACTCGTTTTTGTGCTCTGAGCTATTTTGTCATAGGCTTGTCAGATGTTTTGTCCAGTCCGTTGCAATGGTTATCACTGTGGACAATTTCAGGAGGGACTCTCGGAAGAATTTTGCAGATTCACTCCAATAATTAAATGTGTCTGTCAGTAGCTGGTCGTCTGCATGACAAACAAAACAATTATGAATGGATTATATATAGGAAGCGAGAAAAGCCTGAGCTCACGCAAAACTTTAACCCCTAAATTGTCACCCCCTTTTTTGTGACTAGACGTGAAAATGCACCATCCAAACTTAAATGGCTGTAATTCAAGAGTGCTTTATTGACCCAAGTTTGGTCTCGTTTGAAAGACACTCGGCTGAAGTTAAAGCAATTCAAATGAAAGTATGAAAAGGTTATGGAAGTTTAAATATACTGTAAATTAAAAATATTGTACTATAAAATATTTTACCCCAAATTTTGTTTAGGTGCTATATCGCCAGGTGTCATCCACATTCCGGGTGTCATTACATTTTCTTGTAACAAATACAACATTAGCTTTCGAATTATACCTAATTTATGATGATTACTAAAATACATGATACAAAAAAAACCCGCTTAGCGTCCCTTCAGCTGGGCGGTGACCGGTAACACAATGATGAGCGGATTTGTGTGTAGGTCTCACCAAGTTAACTTGCGTTAAACAAACACTCTTGTTCTTGAAGGATATTGAGCGGGAGGGGGTGCATGTGCATCAACTAACCTTACACACGAGTACAAGCGGCAGTGTTTTACACGCATGGAAAACTGTATCACACACATGCTACTGCAGCAAATTTATTTTCGCAGCATGTGCATGTATGTCGCACTGTACAGACATGTAAATGTATGATTAGTCGACTAATGGCTTAAATGAACAAGATTTTTCTAGTCGACTAGTAGTTTAGTTCGGGCAGCCCTACCAGATATTATACAATACAAGAATATTCCTTTAATTGTTTTTAATAAATAAAACAATAAAAGCTTCTGCTTTTAGTGAATCATCTGCAAAATTAGGAGTACTGTTTTTCGTTTGTTACATACTTGGTTATTTATGAAAGAATAATTCTTGCGTTAATTGTGTCTCTGAATTGTTGCATTGAATTTGCATGGATTTATGAGTTATTTACACACGCATTCATTCTTGTTTCATAAATGAGGGCATGTCTTAAACTTGTAGTCAGTAGCAACATCAATTCCTTGTCTGTTCTTGCATGTTTTTAAAGTTGTATCCCCTGTTATTTTTGAAGGACCATCGTTGCCCCCCATAACATCCACTTATAAACGGAAGTATGAAGATGAGGAAGAGTATGACTCGGAGATGGATGACTTCATCGACGATGAAGGAGAAGACCAAGATGAAGTTTCAAAACATATCAGGGAAATCTTTGGCTATGACCGGTCCAAGTGAGTTCTCGCCCATTTTTTATGGTTACATAAAATATAATTTGACTAAAAACAAGTATTTTGATCTTGTTAGTTAAAGCGGTCATGAACTGACTTTTTATTTTTTTTATACTGTTGTCTGAGGTCAACTTATGACGTTTGCGTGGTTTTTACTAGGGCTGGGTATTGACACAAATTTCACAATTCGATTCGATTTTGATTCACAAGCTTTCAATTCAATATCGATTATTTTAGATATACATCAGGTGCAATACATGGCCAATTTTCTCAAGGAAAACAAATCTCTGAACTATTGTTGTAAACTATGGGAGTCAGTTGGTACTACATTAGCCTACTAATATTGAAGGTAAAAATTAACTGATTTGTATACAAACACTTAAATTACAGTAAATGATTTTTGTTTTTATAATAAGTTATAATATTAACTTTACAATTACATAATCATATTTCTACTCCAATTAGTTTTTTTTTAAATATAAACATTTGGCTGTCATAACTTGCCAGATTTATTCATAGGCTACATGCATACATTAAATATTGACGAACATTAAAAATGACAATCAATAGCCTATGTAATGTGGTGCATATAATTAGCAAAATGCTCCTCTCTAGAGTTAATTTTTCTAGCTGATTAACGAGTTTATGGACACTGGATATGGTTTTTCTGAGGTAAATGTGACGTTACATGACATTGTATACAAGCCATTTTACTTGTGTCTTTCTGCGGTTAAAACACTTGAGTTATTCTATATGACATGATACGGATTTCAGTAAGTTGTCATGTATCTTTTAACACACTTTCAGATGCTTATTCATGTTTATTTCCCGCTGTAACTGGTATTAAGGCGGAAGAGAAGATCCGTTCATGTGCGCTCCGTGCTGCCGGTTCTCTTGAGCTGAGCTGCGGCAGAGCGATCTCGTGCCAAAGCGGTATTTATGCATTTGAAATTCGTAAAAAATAGACGTAATCTGAGACTTTTTCATATCAATAGTAATAAAGCACAAAGATTATTGCGATGTATTGGATGGGAGGTGCGCTACAATGTTTATTTCATTCATTAACTGAAAACAGGATGACTAATCGATTCTGGGGATTTAAGAATCTATATTGTTTTGTAAAAGTGAGAATCGATTAAAATCGAGAAATCAATATTTTTTTTTTTTACCCAGTTTTTTTTACCTAGTTTTTACATTAAAAAACATCATAATAGGTTATTTTCTACCCTGGTTTTGAGCCTCTCTCATGGAACACTCTGTTTTTATGGGCGTGCCACACTGAAGACTTGGAAGTAAAAGCCCACGGCTATGACTGGATAAGCTTTGCATATTATAAAGAGCTTCTGCTCCCCCGTGAGTACAAGTGAGGAATTGTTTTGAAAGCGTGTGGGAAAACGGCAACCAGAATGAATCACCCCCACAGGGCTCGCAAAATGTCTTAATCAAACAAACATAATGATTTATCTCTCACCCACCCGCGTTTAATTGGAATGTTATTTTTTATTACTTGGCCCGCCCGGTCGGTGGATATATCCGCGAACTGTGCATCACTAACACACACGCACAAGCCTCACTGCAGAGTCAGACAAATCAGCATGATCAAAACTTCCGTGATTGTATGAGTCAAGCAGAGGTGGACAAAGTACACAACTCTATTACTTGAGTAAAAGTACTACTGGTCAAATATTACTCCGTTACAAGTGAAAGTACTAAAAACAGATTTTTACTTAAGTAAAACTACAGAAGTATTTGTTTTTAAAAGTACTTAAGTATCAAAAGTACATTTCCTTTTGTATGTAAATGCAAATGTATTTAATGTATTTTATTACTGTTGCATTGTTGTATAAATGCACGCTATGTCATCATGGTGGTTTAAGGCAGTTAGTGATGCTCCATCCGACATGCTAGCATACGACCACCTTAAACTAATTTCAATACTTGTATAAAAGTTACAACACTCTTTACAAAGCTGCTGTCACTTTAAGGCTGAATGCATGGACCCTATACTCTGATACTGCATCCGAAATTCTCCCAACTGTTTACTCTTCTCTTTCTCCCAGACATTTACATTTTTTTACATTTTATGAGACATGCGTCAAGTGTATGCCAACTAAACTAATCTTTAATCTTTTGAGAAAACTAAAACACACTTTTAGTATGGCCAGGGTGCGCACACTGTGCCAAGGAACCGTCTTTTTCCATTTTGCTATAAACTGATCAGTGTTCTAAAAATTGTTAGGAAACTTCACAAGACCCTATAAATAAAAACCTTTTTAAAGAAGAAAAAATAATCTACTTACTTTCAAAGCTGCTACAGAAACAACTTTCGACTTCGAGGACTTTGATAGAAATGTAGTGGAGTAAAAAGTATGATATTTGTCTTTCAAATGTAGTGAAGTTAACGTAAAAGTATCCCTAAAAAATAATACTCCAGTAAAGTACAGATACTCAAAAAGTGTACTTAAGTACAGTACTCAAGTAAATGTACTTAGTCCACCTCTGGAGTCAAGAGAGTGAACAACGCACATCAAGGAATGTTATTTCACTATTTAAGATAGTCCGTCGGTGATACATTTTGGTAGCCCGTCTGGAAAGCACAGCCCCGGGACGTTGGGCTTTGCGAGCCCCGGCGCATACATGTCCAGCCCATACATGTCACGAATCGCAGCACATTGAACCAACAACTCAAATAAAGGATTCTCCAGCCTGTGACAGCGTGCTATGTTATGTTCAGTTAGACACGTACACCTAATCAATAGATATCAAACGATCTGTAACAATGCAATACTGTCACGCATAACACAAATTTGTTTTACTCACATTTAGTGTGTTGCTTCATTCATTCATATCTCATCCTGTCTGCAAAGCCAGTCTCTTGTTTACAAACGAATCCGTGGTGAAATGAAGGAACAAACGCGCAATGTCTTCCCCACATGAGCTGGATATTCATTCAAAATAAAGTTCATCCATGCATTCATAATATTGGAATCCGAATTAAGCTTATTGCATGGAAGTTCGATCCGGTTTAGCTCCACGTAGGCCTATGTTATTTATCTATAACAGGTAGGGATGCTCATTTCGGTTAATTTTCCCAACCAACAACCGCTGCTCATTATCCGATTTTTAACAGTTAACTGATAAGATTATACTATTGAATTGGCATTAAATAAAAATACGATTGACTAAAAAGACTGGTTTATTTTTTTTCCACTGGTTTATTTTACCGTGCAAACAGCAGCAAACAGATCAGATAAAATGAATAGGCCTACACTAAATATTTTCTCTTAAATAATTACCGAATTAAGATGACAAATCGAAAATACACTGAATCCGTTTGAAGCTTTGAAGAACCGGAATAGTTTTTTGTCAAATAAAAATAGCAGGCCTACCTCAATCCACACCGTGAATGTTTTTTTTTTATAATTTTTTTTATAAAGTAACATGTCTAAGTGATGTGGGTTAGTCTGGAGCGCAGCCTGTTGACAGTTAAAACCGCAGCAGGAAAAAACCTCCCAAGCCTTGTTTATACTTTCGTCTGGCTCTGCAGCGCGAGCCTCTGTTGACTGCGCGCGCGCCTTCTGCGCACGCCGTTGTGTTGTTCTTTGAAATGACAGAGGGCGACTTTAATTGTTCGGTAATTGTTCTATAAACCATCAGGAAACAGCGGCGAGAAGAACATGCGTGACAATGTTAACTTTAGTAAACTTGACCATAACCACACTACGAAAAGCCTTAAACAAGGCTTCAGATGGCACTAGTTCCCCGGGAATACAGAGATAACGCCTCGCTAGAGGGGCCAGCCTCGGGAAACGCCTTTCATTTGCTTTCCACCAGTCAGGAGCTTGTACTACTGCTGTATTTTAATACGGCGTAGCATATTTTGCAAGTAACTTCGTTGCCCTTTCTGTCGAAATGGTCCCACACGGTAGGCTTCTTCTTTCCCATTGCTTCATTTTGCGAAATATGTCTGGTTAGACGTAGTTGCACGTGTGGACGCACTCCGTAAGTGAACAAATACAGCATATTTTTGTTTAACCCTGCAGCAAATAAACAAAACAAAGCGTAAAAAAAACATTTAAACCGCTTCACTGATAGTATTAATCGGTCAGAGTTCTTACTTTCGGGTAACAGTTAAATGGTCAATATGAGCATCCCTACTAACATGCCATGCACAAATCGGTGGGCGTGGCTACAGAATCAGGTGTTTGTCGTCTTCGGTTAAGGCAGTGTTTCAGCACACTCCGACGTCACAAGGAGGCACATTCCCAGATCAAGCGCTTGCTGAGCCGGCTGTCAATATAAGCTTTTCTTTGACTAACAAGGACGTTTTCAGCTCTGAAACTTACAGGATATTCTTATATTACCATGACCTTTTCAAAAGCTCAAGGGAAAGTTGATTTCTCAATTCATGACCCCTTTAAAATGACTGCCTTAAAATACACGTTTTTTTGCATGCATTGTGGTAACGTGTCCTTCGTTTCAATAGATATAAAGATGAAAGTGACTATGCACTGAAGTTTATGGAGAGCAGCTGGAAAGATCAGCAGAAAGAGGAAGCAAGGAGGTAAACCAACAAATTAATCTGCAATAATACTATGAGTGGAAACTGTGGTTCATCCTCATTTTCACCAAATCACCACACTATTGCTTCTTTTCTGTGTGTTTCTTGTGTTTTGCCTTGCCCCGATTGTCTGATTAGCCTGCGAATGGCGGTGTTCGAGGACCAGGAGGAGGAACGACGAGAACTTGAGGAGATGAAGCTGAAGAATGCCAAGAAGAGAAAATGATTGTGTTCCCGATAGACCGAAATAAAAATGCTTCCTTCCCTTTAAGCAGAAGACCGGCGAAAGTTACTTCCATAATGACATCTGTTTTTTTCTGCTTCAGTTTACGCCTGGGTATCAAGGAGGATGAAGAAGAATTGCGACTGGAGGAGGAGGAGATGAAACGAAAACTAGCAATGAAAGCAAAGCGGAAAAAGATTTAGTTTACTTTACTTGACATTGATCTAGTCTTATGTGGTTGGACCCGGGGCAGAATGGAAATGCCTTCCTTGTGCCGCTGACATTGTTACACTATTTATTTGAAAGCCCAGGCCACGGGAGCAGGTTTGCACTATCATGAGCCCATCAGCTGAGCTTCGGAGAAAATTATATATGAAATTAATATCTGAGAATGGCAATTTTTGTATCTGTAGAAATAATGTAAGTATATTGATGTGGATGCCTTACATTTCAAGCACCAACTTCTTCAAAATTGGTCCTGATTTCGGGAGAGTTATTTTATTACTTGTACTATTTAATTGGTGAGAAAAGACAGAAGACTGCCAGTTTTCCAATGTATTTTTTTGTTAAAGTGATTTGACAGATACTGTTGTCCTGTCATTTGTTAATTCTGTTGTTGCTTTAATGGCGGATCTGGTTACAGCAATCTGGAAGTAAAAGGGTGGTATGAAACTCAAATATTAACTTTGTTCTGTGGGCATTCAAATGTCAACATTTCTTGGTTTGTCTAGACCACTAGTCCACAAACTAATTTGTCACTTAGTTGCAATGCAATGCATTCTGTGAAGAACCTTTGCGCCATTTGACACAATGGGTTACAAGTGCAAATTATTACCACCACAGTACTTTTAAGGGTTATTGATCCAGACAACCCTATGCTCAAAGGGGCAAAGCGGTTTTGACCAACAGAGGGTTCTACTCGCTAGGCGTGCAAACATTTGCCTACCTTTGCTCGCTCCAATTGTCACTGACCAGACTAGAGTAAACGCCCGTAAGCATCACCTTCATGGCTACATTATCGGCTTTAAAATAAGGCACTTAAAAGACATCATACTTAGTTTGCTTGTAGGCAAATTACAGTGATTTTACACTTTCGTAGCATCCATCCTGGAGAGCAGAGAAATCAAGTCCTTTATATGTGCATAATTAAGCCATGTAGACATTGTGCGTGTGGTAAATTTTCCAGAATAAAGATCAGATAGATGGATGAATGAATATTCCTTAATATAAATGAGCATTTATGAACTTAGTAGTTTAATTACTAATAGACAGAGACATTGAAAGACTGTTTGATGGTTAATAGTTGTGTGTTCCACGTGATGTTGCCATCGGTTTGCCCAAGAACTCCAAAATATTTTTAGGGTTTGAGTTTTTCCAGGATTAGGGGGGCTCATTCCTGGGATTTGGTGCTTTTCTTGTCCCCAGTAAAGATCATTATCTGCCTTAAAATATTGAACGATATATATTTTAAACCTGTCTTAGTTGTGTGTTCAATAATTTGAAAAATAACACCATTGGAACTTATTGAAGTTAATTAAAAAAAAAATTACAGCATTTTGATACATACATCACTATTTTTCCTATATCCCCAGCCCATTTTCTTATTCCTATCCATTTTTCCATTTCTTTCTACATTGTTGGGTATATGTAATGATTCTCTCTAATGTATATATATTTCAAATATTAAATTTATTTTAGCAATTATAATTGAGATTTTTAGCTTGTCCCTCAATTTATTTTCCACTCTTTAAATGGAAGTTGGAAAAATTAAATATCACATAAAGCAGTCACTTCTTTGGAAGGAATACAACTTGGGCAAGTGAGTGAGATCCCTCCTTATCTATTTTTACCATTTTTATCTTTCAAATTTGATGTGCTCAACCTTAGTACGTCCACCCTGTTAAGGTAAATATGAAAAAAAGTTAGTAGAACATTTTTCAAAAATGTTTTTTTTTTTTTTAATTGAAGCAATTCTGTTTGAACGGTTAGCTTGTTTCCATTCGCAGTGCATTGGCTGATTTTAGGTCAGAATGTCGACCCTGTTATATCAGAAGAGCTAACAGAGTGGACACAGAGAGTGTATATAGTTATTGTGAAGGTAATTTATGATTCAAGTTGAAGAAGTTCATTGGCAATGTTTTACATATTGTTTCCCATCTAAATCCAGTTCAAAATAAAGTAAAATTGTATCTGGTTGTACATGAGTGATAGGAAATCATCCATCCATTCTTTACAACTCTTGTCCACCCTGTTTAGCAGTGTTTGTTATTTTATTTTTTTTAAAGTAATTTAATAAAATATTAGAATGCTAATAATTCATTGACAATGAAAATGAATGAAAAGGTATCAATAATGTAGTACTTTAAAAAGTAAAAAAAAATCTGTCCCTAACAGGGTGGACATTTTTGACCTTTTTCCAAATGTTTTAAATCACCCTATCATGACTACACAAAAGATTATTTTAAAAACTGAGTTTGATTTTCTACATTTTATAATGGCCAAACGGCACCGAATACCAGGAATGATTCTGGGGGTAAGTCAGGACCTCATAGTGTCTGACGCCCACTCACCAGTCTCACAAAATTGGGAAACAGTGATATTCCTATTTTAATGTTCACATAACAATTGTAACTCAAATTATTAAACCAAAATTCAAGAGATCGTCAAAATGCAAAAATCCCATATGTTTTCATTGTTAATAATTTAAAATTGTCTCCCAATCTTCAACAAGATTTCATTGAACAGAAAAAAGTGAATATAACCTCAACATTATTAAAAAATATTCCATCAGAAAAGACAATAGTAAATGCTCAGTGGCGTTGTCAATTTTCTCCCAATATATTTTGATTTTGATTTAAGCAAGCATGCATTTGGTCTGCAGAAATGATCTTGTCAGAATGAGAAATGAGGCAGATCAGTTGTGTTCTGCTGCATACGGATGCCCCCATCCGATTGGGACAAGGCCATATATTAAAGCGTTGAAATGTTATAAAGTATTAAGTAGAAATCCAATGATTGTCATAAACAAAATTCTCTCTAACTAGATTTTAAAAAAAGAATCTTTAATCACAAACAACTGTGATTGGTCCATAATTCAGTGCTGTGAAAAGTAACACATAAAAGTTACTAGTTCAGCACCTGGATAATAATGTACACCTAAATAAATGATGCTGAGGAACTTTAATAGATTTTGAGAGAATTAATAAAGTTGGCATGAAACAGAAGTTGGCTTTTCTTCCCTATGGACCCTTTTCAAATTTCCGGGTTTCTCAGAAGCGGTTAAGTTGTCATATGGGTAAATTTCTATACACTCTAAAAAAAAAGGCTCGTAATCATAGGGGAACCTTTTTTAGTGCTATATAGCACCAATTTTGGTGCTTCAGCGGTTCTTCAGTGGTTCTTCAGAGGTGCTATATAGCACCTTAGTCAAAGAACCGCTGAAGAACCTCTGAAGAACCGCTGAAGAACCACTGAAGCACCAAAATTGGTGCTATATAGCACTAAAAAAGGTTCCCCTATGATTACGAGCCAAGGACCATTTTTGGTGCAATATAGAACCTTTTTTTTTTAGAGTGTAGCGGTGGACGGGACAGCAAATATTTTTTTTCCCCATTTGCTCCAGAGGCAAAATAAAAAATCACAACAGCGTTTCTAAGTATTTTTACAAAAATATTTAAAATTTAGAGAGATTGATTAGATCAGAAGATCTGTATTAGAAACTTTAATTTATTATTATTTATTTTTTTTGTAATTTACTGCAGAAGTAATAATACAAAGTATAGTGTTATAAATGTCTAATATGAAAAACTCGACTAGATTTGTGAGCGAGACGGATTCTCTAATGAGAAAAAAAATAGGGCTGGACTTGATTTTGTCCATCAGGGATTGATTTGATCGTTGGATGGTTGTGGTTTGCTATTGGTCGATTGTGACAGGCTGTCCCGCCCTCACGCCAGTAAACACGTCATCAGAGAAGAGATGTCTTTGCATGGAGGGGAAGTTATTTTAATTAAAGGATTAGGAGGGAACACAAATGAAATTAATAGCCTAATGATGTGCACAGATCATTCATTTGTAATAAATATTCCATAAAAAAAAAGAATAAGTCCATTTTGATTTCATGGTGACGTGACATCGTACCGAACTACAGACCAAACCCCGCCCACGTTCCTGTCCATCAACATATCTGTCAATATGTGTTTTTTTTTTTCCATAATGGTGAGTCCTGTAAAAGAGAGTTAGATTTACAAATAAAGTTTAAATCGTTTATATTATACACCGATCTGACCGATGAAGTGAATAACACTGATTATCTCTTCATCACGGCACCTGTTAGTGGGTGGGATATATTAGGCAGCAAGTGAACATTTTGTCCTCAAAGTTGATGTGTTAGAAGCAGGAATAGAAAGGTGTCAGAATACACAGTGCATTTGTTGAGTATGGGGCTGCATATCCACAGACCAGTCAGGGTGCCACCGAAATCGCCAACAGTGGGCACGTGAACATCAGAACTGGACGTGGATGGACGTGTGCGTCTCTTACCTGGGGAACACATGGCACCAGGATGCACTATGGGAAGAAGGCAAGTGGGAAGAAGGCAAGTCGGAAGAGGCAGTGTGATGCTTTGGGCAATGTTCTACTGGGAAACCTTGGGTCCTGCCATTCAACATTGGGCTTTACCTCTTGAGGGGCCCTTCATCCACCAGAACTGCTACCAACTAGAGCCACATGATTAATCGTTGAAAGATCGCGATCTCAATTCAATATGTTCCAGCATGGGCCCTCTCCCTGGCTTACGCCCAGGTAAACCCGTGCATTGATGCGGCCCAGTCTGTGGGATGTGCTGAACAAACAAGTCCGATCCATGGAGGCCCCACCTCACAACTTACAGGACTTAAAGGACCTGTTGCTAACATCTTGGTGCCAGATACCACAGCACACTTTCAGGGGTCTAGTGGAGTCCATGCCTCAACGGCTGTTTTGGCAGCAAAAGGGGGACCAACACAATATTAATATCATAATGTCATAATGTTATGCCATATCGGTGTAGATAAATATGCGATAAGATTCATAAGGGTGCCTTCAAAAACCCAACCCTAAAATATTTGCAATGCCTTTACATCTTTTATATTGATCGCAGAAAATGTCCATCAATTATAATATACTTATTTATATTTGTATTTTTTAAATTCAATTCGTAATTGCTGTTTTAATACAATCAATAAAACCGCCTCGTCATCCGTAGGTGTTTTATTTGCATGGCATCGCTCCTCTGAGTCCTCTCGGCTTGCCGTAGGCCACCAGACGACAGTCAGCTGAGCTGAAATGTGTTTGCGGAAGTTTCACTTCATTCCCTGGTTGAGATTGAACGAGCTCGGGCTTCCCCGGTTTTAACGCACACCTTTAAACAGCGAACATGGATTTAAACTCGGAATCTGTGAAGAAAGTTCTCTCTAAGGTGAGTAATAACTCTTAAGTAAGGATGATAATAGACACTGTAAACCTGTTTGAAAGTTTAGTCAAGAGTGTCACAATTCACGCCTTTAAATATGGATTATTTACTCTCTCTAACATGTTACTTTGTTTCCTAACTAGTATAAATTTCGTGATTTGGCTGTCGAAGAGCTACAGAAAGTGTCTCGCCTTCACGCTGATATGGAGGTAAAATCTGGAACATACAGTAAGTCGTTTTCTTAAAGACCAGAGTAACTTACATAGTAACAAATAAAACCACATTTATCTGGTTTAGTTAGTTAAATTAGTGCATGCATCTTATTTGTAATCATTACTGAAACCTCTTTTACAGCATTTAGTGACAGTTTACAGAAGGATATTCTCAAACTGGTTGGAAACATCCCAGTCAGATATCAAGGTGAGACTCAATGACTCTATTGTTTACTTGAAGAGGGAATATACTAGATATAATAGCTCACTGATAATTGCTCAGAAGACTCTTCTTCATGTTGACTTGAACATGTCTTTGTGGATGTTAATGTATTGACAGGGCACTCGTATAACCTGCCCATCCTGCTTTGGCTCGTGGATTCCTTTCCTTTCACGCCTCCCATCTGCTTCCTGAGACCCACGTCCAGCATGGTCATACGGGAGGGTAAACATGTCGATTCCAAGGGGAGAATACACCTGCCGGGTCTGCACAACTGGGACCATGTAAGAGAACTTCATATCATTTCTGTATATGCAAATTACGGTAACACTTCATTTGACATTGTCCTTGTTACATATGTTACATGCACACTACCAGTCAAAAATTTGGAATCTGTACTATTGATTGATTTTAAAAGAAGTCTCTTCTGCTCACCAAGGCTGCATTTATGTTTTTAAAAATACAAAAAAAATAGGAATATTGTAAAATATTATTAAAATGTAAATTGACTGTTTTCTATTTGAATATAATATAAAATGTAATTTATTCCAGCGATGTAAAGCTGAATTTTCAGCATCACAACTCTTCAGTCTTCAGCGTCACATGATCCTTCAGAAATGATTCTAATAGGATGATTTGTGTCGCATGTCTGTCTGTTTTTTAGGTCTTCTCTGTGTTTTGATTTGTCACATGTTCCTTTGTCTTAGTTTTCCCTCCACTTGTCTGTTTCCATAGTTACCCTCATTAGTTAATTTGTTCTGCTGTGTCTAGTTCATTATCTCGGTTCAGTTCACTCACTCTTTGTCTGGTCACCGTTATACTATGTTGTGCTTTTTGCCCGCTTTGAGTTTGTTACTATTACAACACGTTTTGGATTGCATCTCCTGCATCTCTTTGCCTGTTCCTGTACACACAACAATTTGCTGATCAAGAAACATTATGAATATTATCAATGTTGAAAGCAGTTGTGTAAAACATTATTTGATGAAAATAAAGTTCAAAAGAACAGTATTTATCTGAAATAGAAAGCTTTTGCATTATTGTACTACCGTTGAAAAGTTTTGGGTCTGTAATAATAAATTTTTTTTTGGGGGGGGGGTGAAAGAACTTTAAGAAATTAATACATATATTCAGCAAGAATGCATTAAATTGATCAAGTGACATTATAGACATTTATAATGTTGCAAAAGCTTTCTGTTTCAGATAAATGCTGTTCTTTTGAACTTTCTATTCATTAATAATCCTGAAAAAAAATTTTTACACAACCGTTTTCAACATTAATAATAATCAGAAATGTTTCTTGAGCAGCAAATCATTGCAAAGATTTCTGAAGGATCATGTGACACTGAAGACTGGAGTAGTGATGCTGAAAATGTAGTTTTGAATCACGGGAACAAATTGCATTTTAAAATCTATTCAAATAGAAAGAAGTTATTTTAAATTGTAAAAATATTTCACAATAATACTGTTTTTGCTGTATTTTGGATCAAATAAATGCAGCCTTGGTGAGCAGAAGACACTTCTTTCAAAACCAATTAAAAAAATAGTACAGTTTCCAAACTTCTGACTGGTAGTGTACTTACCATGGTAATAACAGTAAAATATGCATCATTTCATGCAACTTACCTTCAACCAAACCCTTATCCTACCCTAACTCTATAGGAAGTGCATGTAGTTAATCAATATATATATATATATATATATATATGTATTTTATATATATATATATATATGTATTTTATATATAAAAAAGATTATTTATTTATTATATATATACACACATTTAAATAAATAATCTTTTTATATATATATATATATATATATATATATATTTTTTTTTTTTATGTTTCACGCTTTTAAAAGAAGTCTTGTGTTTGCAAAAAAGTGATATTGTGAAATATTATTATTACAATTTAACAGAACTGTTCTCTATTCGAATATATTTTACAATGTAATTTATTCCTGTGTGTGATCAAAGCTGAATTTTCAGTGTCACATGATCCTTCAGAAATCATTGATGCTTAGTTATTATCAATTATTATTGGTACTTAATTATTAATAATGATTCTTGTTATTAACAATGTTGACAATTGTACGTTTTTGCTGCTTAATATTTTTGTGGAAATCATGGAACAGGTTTTTCAGAGATTTTTTTTGATGAATCGAAAGTTCAAAAGAACATTTATTTGAAACAGAAATCTTTTGTAACATTATAAATGTATTTAATCTCATTTATAATCAATTTGAATAAAAGTAATATTTTTTGAATTTACAGTAGTATTACAGTTTCCACAAAATTATTATGCAGCACAACTGTTTTCAACATTGATAATAATCAGAAATTGAGCAGCAAATCATCATATGAGAATGATTTCTGAAGCATCATGTGACACTGAAGCCTGGAGTAATGATGCTGAAAATTCAGCTTTGATCACAGGAATAAATTACATTATAAAATATATTTAAAAAGAACCAATTAAATTAGACTTTGTTGGTAGTGATGCTGATCATCAACTTTGTCTGTCAACTCAGGCTGTGATTCTGAGTTCATGGAGCACGTGCACATTTGACCGTGACATCATTAGCGGACAGCCAATCACATGCCTTGAAACATGATTCACCTCTCGTGAGAGAATCAGCGAGATTCAATTCTCTTTTCTGCTGAAGATATAAATGCATTTACACAGCAAGAAGAAAATAGCTTGCTATATCAGTGCTAAAATTGTGAAATTAGTTGACAATATATTGCATACAGAGACATAACATGTAAGCTCACGTGTAATCATTTTTAAAGCTTTGTCTTTTGATTCTAAAGTGTATTTATATTAGGCTACATATTATCTGTATATTTATTTATATTTAAAATACCTCAAATTGGTCATGAGTAATGGATTAAGGGTATAATAATTATATAAATACTATATAAACCATATAAAAATGTTTATAATAAATAATCATAGCTAAAAGCCAGATCTCTTACCCAGGACATAACCTGCCCCGGAGCAGTTTAGCCATGGAGCTTAAGTTACTATGGCGATGAACACTGCTTAAATCTAAGCCACTTTCATGGCGCCTAAAACCCAGGGTTGGTGCAAACTAAAATGAAACATACCTGGCAATCCACCTAAACTGGCTTTATAGGCCCCAGATCTTTTAAATTGTAATAATAATAATAATGATGATGATAATATTTCACAATATTACTGTATTTATGGACCAAGATTTGCACTGTTGGCACCAATGAAACCGACATTTGGCATCGGCACAAGTGAGCAAAGGTTTGGCTATAGTAGCCCGACCTTAAATATTGAATCGGTGCTGCTCCAGACGAACAGTTTTGAGTCGAGGTGCACATTTAATTCTGCAGTGAGTTGTGATTCATCAGACCAGTCCACCTTCTTCCACCTTCTTTACATGAAATAAGCTGCTCCTGAGCAGGTTTAAGCTTACGGACCTGTTGCTATGACAGCAAGTCCAGGATGAGCTTCGAAGAACCAAACAATCCGAGATCACGCCAAATTGTCAACAATCAAATATAAACCCTGTTTATATAAGCGTGTGTGTGTGTGTGTGTGTGTGTGTGTGTGTGTGTGTGTGTGTATGTATATGTATGTGTGTGTGTATGTATGTGTGCGTGTGTGTGTGTGTATATATATATATAATATATATATATATATATATATATATATAATCTCTTAATTTTTTCTAGAGCTGTGTGTATATATATATATATATATATATATATATATATATATATATATATATATATATATATATATATATATATATATATATATATATATATATATATAAATAAAAAAATAATAGTGATGTCAAAAGATTAATCGCATCCAAAATAAAAGTTTGTATTTACATAATATATGTGTGTGTGTACTCTGTTAATTATTATTAATACATAAATACACACTCAAGCATGTATATATTTAAGAAAAAAATATTATTTTTATATAAAAACATTTATATTTATATATATTATAGATTATATAAATGTATATACAGTATATACATGCAAATATTTCTTAAATATATACATGAATGTATGTGTATTTATATATAAATAATAATTAACAGAGTACACACACATATATTATGTAAACACAAACTTTTATTTTGGATGCGATTAATCGTGATTAATCTTTTGACAGCCCTAATATATATATATATATATATAACAAAAAATTTCACTATTGCAGCCAAAGTCATCTGTGAATGGGCTTCTGGCAGAGATGATCACTAAGTTTGAAGAGGAACCTCCACTGAGCGCCAAATCTTCAGCACATGGTGACAATCCCAACGATCTACTGGCCTATGTCTCAAATCTCAAAGTTAATGAAGGTATGTCTGGAATGGACAAAAGAAAAATGCAATTGTACATGTTCCGTAACGCTTGTATGAATTCAAATCATAATATGATCTGTAATTGCTCTTATAGGTGGAAATCGGACTGATGAAGAGGTCAAAGTTTCTGTGATTGGCGGGGGAGATTTGGGAATAGCTGCCGTGTTGAGCATTATGGCGAAGGTAACTACAAGATTGTCTCTTGTTTGCCAGAAATAGCTTATGGTTACGTAACCACATTTTTATGACCAGATGATAATGTCATACTTTCCGTCATAGAGCTGTGTTGACAAACTGGTTTTGATTGACATCCCTGAGAGTTCAACCAAAGGCGGCACGGTGGATTTGGAGATTTTCAGTTTACCAAAGGTCGAGGTCTCAAAAGGTGCTTTACATCATTACATTAACCACCACTGCAAATGGTTAATTTTCTCTCAGTATCTATCCTCAACATGTCTGGGTCATATTTCACCCCAAAATCAAAGAAAAGAAATCGTCATATTTGGCTTTTATGAGACTTATTTTCATGACATTTAAACACATTTTCAAAATCTCATTGGTGTTATTTTAGTATTATTTATATAATATCATAGTATTATTCATATTTTTAATTAGCTTTTGTTTCTATATTTTCAGTTTAATTTTAGTTTACTTTAATAGTTTTGTTATGTGCTTGTCTTATGTGTGTTGTAATTTATTAATAATTTCTAGGTTTAGTCTGAGCTATTTTAAGTTTTTCACCATATATTTATATTTTAGTTTATTTATAGCTTTATTACAATTAACACTTAAAAAAAAATTGGTTTAGTTAACAATTACAGCACTGATTCTTATTAATGTAACGCAGTACCGGTCAAAAGTATTTTTACTACTATTTTTAATGTTTTTGAAAGAAGTCTCTTATGCTCATCAAGCCTGCATTTATTTGATCAAAAATACAGAAAAAACTGTAATATTGTGAAAAACTATTACAATTTAATATAATACTATTTTAATATACTTTAAAATATATATTTTTTCATTAATTTTCAAAGCTGAATTTTTATCAGCCATTACTCCAGTCTTCAGTGTCACATGATCTTCAGAAAACATTTTAATATGATGGATTATTATCAATGTTGGAAAAGGTTGTGCTGCTTAATATTTTTTTTGGAACCTGATTGGAAAACAATCAAGCTGTCTCCATTGACTTTGTATTCTGCGGTCTCCTTGTCATTTCTGACTTATGACAAAAACAGAACACTGTCTAAAAGCTGATATGTGACAGGGTGTACAGCAAACAAGCTAAAAAAAACCCAGAACCAAAACCCCCAAAGTTTTAATAAGCTGTTGACCCAAAAAACAAGCGTTTAAGGACACAAAAGTGGATACAGGCAATTGAGACAGAGCGTGACATGTTATATTACACTGAGAACTACGCCCACTAGAGGGGAATGTAATCATCGACAGTAAATATAATATATAAAACTGACATTTGGATATTTGACTTAACAGTGACTAAATTTTTACTGCACACGTAGGGATACTGAGGCATACTGAGTGTCAGGATCCAAAAATGTACCCATCCTTCCTGCTGATGCTTCACGTCTTATTGCCTGTATCCACTTTTGTCTCCTTAAACGCATGTTTTTTTTGAGTCGACAGCTTATAAAAACTTATTTCTGTGTTTTTTTTTTAGCTTGTTTGCTGTACACCCTGTCACATAACAGCTTTTAGACGGTGTTCTGTTTTTTGTTATAAGTCATAAATGACAAGGAGGCCGCCTCATGCAATACAAAGTCAATGGATACGGCTTGATTGTTTTCCCCCGGTGTGGGCGTGGCCTAAATGCGCTCTGTCTCTAGATGCTACCACAAAGTCTTTACTTGTTTCTCAGTTTTTTACTGTCCACTTTGAAAAAGTTATTCAACCTCTCTTACACCACAGATTGTGACAGAGTGTCTTTAATTTCAATTTCATAGACCTGTCGGCCTCAGCGGGCTCTAAAGTGGTGGTTGTTACAGCAAATGCCTGGAGTGATGAGCAGTCATATTTGAGTGTAGTTCAGACGAATGTGGACATGTACAGAGGAATCATCCCTCGTCTCGCCCAGCTGTGTCCTAAAGCTGTGATGCTCATCGCCTCCCAACCAGGTCAGTGATCGGCAGCTGGCTTAGCCTGTGCTTAAAGACACCAGGAAATCAAAATGTCCCATTTATAATACATTTTTACTCCATTAATGACTGCTAAAAAAATAGATTTGTCATTGAATCATTCATTCAAGAGATTAAACAAGTGAAGTCTTTATGAGCGAGTCATAAAATCATTCATTCAAACATTCAACATTTGAAATGGACTGTAGCAATTAACATTTTGTCAG
The DNA here is from genome assembly GCF_949357685.1 of Gobio gobio. Lineage (NCBI taxonomy): Eukaryota > Metazoa > Chordata > Actinopteri > Cypriniformes > Gobionidae > Gobio > Gobio gobio. Next base: position 29,157,925 of record NC_137121.1, on the reverse strand, counting down.
AACCTCTAGACGTAAATGTTTGTTATTTTGTTTAAAGGGTTAGTTCACCCAAAAATGAAAATTCTGTCATTAATTACTCACCCTCATGTCGTTCGACACCCGTCAGACCTCCGTTCATCTTCGGAACACAAATGAAGATATTTTTGTTGAAAGCTGATGGCTGAGAAAGGCTTCAGATAGGCCTCCATTGACATTCAGTACATTTACACTCACAAGACCCATAAAAGGCACTTAAAACATCGTTACAAAGTCCATCTCACCACAGTGACTCTACAATAATTTTACGATGCGACGACAATAGTTTTTGTGCGCAAAAAAAAATCTAAATAACACCTTTATCCAACTTGTTCTTGTCTTCCGTGTGTGCCTCCACGACGCATGCGCGAGAATATGACGCAGATCCGGCGTTCGGGAATCCATGAAATGCACACTTTAGTCCCCATTTTGAGAACTACGCCGAGACCTAAAGCACGATCAATGTAGAATTCAACAGCTTAGACACGCGCGTCTTCCTCTGCTTGTAAACAAATCGCTTCTGGGTCATGTGTCCGAACGCCGGATCTGCGTCATATTCTCACGCATGCGTCGTGGAGGCACACACGGAAGACAAGAACAAGTTGGATAAAGGCGTTATTTAGATTTTTTTTTTTGCGCACAAAAACTATTGTCGTCGCATCGTAAAATTATTGTAGAGTCACTGTGGTGAGATGGACTTTGTAACGACGTTTTAAGTGCCTTTTATGGGTCTTGTGAGTGTAAATGTACTGAATGCCAATGGAGGACTATCTGAAGCATTTCTCAGCCATCAGCTTTCAACAAAAATATCTTAATTTGTGTTCCGAATATGAACGGAGGTCTTACGGGTGTCGAACGACATGAGGGTAAGTAATTAATGACAGAATTTAAATTTTTGGGTGAACTAACCCTTTAATTGTCTGTTCAGAATTGCGGGAGAATCGTGATCTCTGTTTGAAACAAACAAATGATGATTCTCAATGTATCCAGAATCTTGCAGCTCTACTTCTGATAGTGAACGATTCATGATTTAGTCAGCAATTACTAATCTAAGATATAACGGACAACAAAATCTTACTTTATCGACCACGAATGTGACCACTGACCTTAATGTTCACAGTGGACATTATGACACATGTTGCCTGGAGACAAAGTCATCTTCTGCCCACTCAAGTGATCGGTGTGGGGTGTAATCTGGACTCAGAGAGACTGTCTCACATCATCAACATTTCACTGGTGGCAAATAACACAGGCAAGCAGGCCTGGGTCATTGGAGAACTCTCAGAGAACAACAAGGGTGAGTGGATCAGGAGCTGCTTGACATATTTTATAGTGCTCATGAAATCATTTTTCACATCATTATATTATGTTTATCGAGGTTAGTTTACGAAGTGATCAGTTTTTTGCATCAAAAATGTACATTTTCCATTCTCATTTTCACTTCATTTCAAGGGAGGTTTATTCTTTCAGAAACACAAGTAATCGCCCACCGCTGTGATTGGCCTACTTCACTGCACAACAGCATGTGTGATGTGTTTTGATGCTCAAGATGACCAGCTCTGTAATAGAGCCTGAGTCAGATTAAAATGATCTAGGGTTGTTACAGCACCAAAATTTCAATAGTCACTACTAATTGTCACTGTAAAATTGTGTCAATTTTGGTACAAAAGCAAAAAATGTTCAATTGAAGGGTTAATTCCCCCCCAAATAATTTATTCACCCTCATCTCGTTCCAAACCCCAAGACGTTCGTTCATCTTTGGAACACAAATGAAGACCTTTTTATTAATGTCTAAGAGATTTCTGGTCCTTCATTGACAGTCTACGCAACTAAAACTGACGCATCAAAACATTCATATAGAGATTGTCAAACAAATCCATATGAATTGAGCCCTTTAGTCTAAATTTGCTGAAGAGACCTGATCTATTTATTTGATGAACCGATTTAATTTAGGGTTCTATTGACTTATAAACATTGATCAGCGCATATAAACTGAAGCTCAACCGAACCTGCTTGAATTGAGAATGAACCTCACTGGTTCTTGCTGAAGCTCAAACGTGCTGCGTAACACGTGAATGAACCTCATTGGTTCTCGAGGAATCTTAAATGTGCTGCATAACACGAGAATGAACCTCATTGGTTCTTGCGGAAGCTCGAATGTGCTGCGTAACTCGAGAATGAACCTCATTGGTTCTTGCTGAAGCTCAAACGTGCTGCGTAACTCGAGAATGAACCTCATTGGTTCTTGCGGAAGCTCAAACGTGCTGCGTAACACGAGAATGAACCTCATTGGTTCTTGAGGAAGCTCAAACGTGCTGCGTAACATGAGAATGAACCTCATTGGTTCTTGCTGAAGCTCAAACGTGCTGCGTAACTCGAGAATGAACCTCATTGGTTCTTGCTGAAGCTCAAACGTGCTGCGTAACTCGAGAATGAACCTCATTGGTTCTTGCTGAAGCTCAAACGTGCTGCGTAACTCGAGAATGAACCTCATTGGTTCTTGAGGAAGCTCAAACGTGCTGTGTCACACGAGAATGAACCTCATTGGTTCTTGTGGAAGCTCAAACGTGCTGCGTAACTCGAGAATTAACCTCATTGGTTCTTGCTGAAGCTCAAACGTGCTGCGTAACTCGAGAATGAACCTCATTGGTTCTTGAGGAAGCTCAAACGTGCTGTGTCACACGAGAATGAACCTCATTGGTTCTTGTGGAAGCTCAAACGTGCTGCGTAACTCGAGAATGAACCTCATTGGTTCTTGCTGAAGCTCAAACGTGCTGCGTAACACGAGAATGAACCTCATTGGTTCTTGCTGAAGCTCAAACGTGCTGCGTAACTCGAGAATGAACCTCATTGGTTCTTTCGGAAGCTCAAACGTGCTGCGTAACACGAGAACTAACCTCATTGGTTCTTGAGGAAGCTCAAACGTGCTGCGTAATTCGAGAATGAACCTCATTGGTTCTTGCCGAAGCTCAAACGTGCTGCGTAACTCGAGAATGAACCTCATTGGTTCTTGCTGAATCTCAAACGTGCTGCGTAACACGGGAATGAACCTCATTGGTTCTTGCCGAAGCTCAAACGTGCTGCGTAACTCGAGAATGAACCTCATTGGTTCTTGCTGAATCTCAAACGTGCTGCGTAACACGAGAATGAACCTCATTGGTTCTTGCTGAATCTCAAACGTGCTGCGTAACACGGGAATGAACCTCATTGGTTCTTGCCGAAGCTCAAACGTGCTGCGTAACACGAGAATGAACCTCATTGGTTCTTTCGGAAGCTCAAACGTGCTGCGTAACACGAGAATGAACCTCATTGGTTCTCGAGGAAGCTCAAACGTGTTGCGTACATTGGACAGTCTTACTTGACAGACATTATTGCTCTTGTGATTGGACACACAAGTTCTTACAAGCACACCTTCTTGATTTTCGTACACATGTTAAGGGGCATTTAGAGGACAATCATCACAAATGGTGACAGGTAACTGGGGCGTTGCCTCTTAACACCTGTACATATTAATGAGATTTTGACTGTCCATGTCATGACCTCTTTAACACACAAGATTATGTGGAACTGAAAAGTGGAAGACAAGCCTAGACTTCTGCTTTAAAATTCTTCCTTTGCATCATGGTCACATCAGCACTCTGAGTCTGGTTTTAAATAATACGTTTGATCGCTCTCTATGGTTGTCCCTCAGTGGCGGTTTGGGGTAATCTGGAGCCAGGAACTGACCAACTACAAGCGTTAACCCCAGTGTCCAACTCCACCAAACCCTTGATGGACAGGTATGGGTTTAAATCATCACCGTACAGATATGTTTCATATTGTTTCTAATAGAAATTTAAAAATGTGTTTTTATTGGTTTGTTATTGCATTATGAAGTGTGAACGGCTTGATATGATTTCAGGGCGTTGGAGATGCTCAAGGGCAGAGGTCAGAGGTCATGGTCAGTTGGGTTATCCATTGCTAGCATCATTCACAGCATCGTAACAGACCAAAGGAAAATACACTCTGTCACAACACTGGCTGAGGTATGATGCGTAACTCTGTGGTCCGTCCTACATGTGCGTTAGTGATGAGAGGATTAACTTTCATATTAGGATTTAAGATTCAAATCGTCTGTTCAGTTTTTCAAAATTATTTGTTACATTTTGGAAATGCAAACCTTATAGAGTTCCCGCCTGCGTTGGTTCCAGAAATATTTTTTTTTTTATTTGTTTATTGTTATAAGCCATGAAACCCAACCAACAGCTGTGAAGTGAATCACAACATTGCAAACTTCCGTTTGAAGCAAAAAAGCAGTTGAAAATCGGACAAAAAGACAAATTTACAAGGCTGCGCACTTAACGGCATTAATGAGGGAAAGAAACACAATCCTATGAAGCATTGCAAAAGTCATTCAACTGAAAAACATTGGTGAAATATAAAAGTATTCATTGATAGTTGCGAATTATATCTAAAAAACTATATATTTTATTGCAAAATATGCATATACATGCAAATAGTGAACTTGATTACGTAATTTGCTGTGCCTCATGGGAGTGGACGTTCCCTGCAAAGCTCTTTAGGCACAATTTGCTTGCCTTGATTCTCTGATTAGTGGAATTTTCTGTATTCTGTACTCATTATCATGGGTAATGTAGTTTTTCACCACAAATTCCACTATTAAATACAATTATTTAAAAAATTTGGGTAACACTTTACTTGAAGGGGTGTCCATAGGACTGACATGACACCTTCATAATCATGACAAATGACATAATTGAGCGAATGACACTTAATGACATACAGCATGTTCATAACAACTGTCATTAAGTGTCATTCGCTCAATTATGTCATTTTTAATGCAAAAATTACATTATTTGAGATGTCTTTGTAATGACAACTTGACATAAACCAATACATCATAACCGATAGTGTCTTTGTCATGACAACTTGACATTACCAAGACAACATAACCTGTCATAAATCTTTTTTTGAAGTTGAATTTGTCATTTAAAATGTCATTAAGTGTTAATACTCTGTCAAATTATTTTATAATGGCGTCATGAATATTTTTCAGTTAATAATGTTTTTTTAAAAAAATACTTTCTTAATGCTTTTTTACATCATGGATAAGTCTAGCTAATGCCAAGTTCACACTGCCCGATTTTAGCCCCGATTTTGACTCGCCGACAGGTTTTGGGAAATCGCCGACAAATGCCTGAAATCATAGGCAAATCGGTGCTCGTGCAATGTAACCCCATGATTTACTCACCCTGAAGTCATCCTAGGTGTATATGACTTTCTTCTTTCAGACGAATACAATCGTTATAATAAGTTATATAAAAAAATGTCCTGACTCTTCCAAGCTTTATAATGGCAGTGAATCCATCCATTATAAAAGTACTCCACACGGCCCGCGGGGGGTTAATAAAGGCCTTCTGAAGCGAAACAAGTAAAATGTCTAGATTCTGCCAGACCACCTTCCGTATTCAACTTACACAGAAAGTGGGGATGAGACGGTGAGGAAATTTCCCCACCGGTTAATTGACGACAGTAATACTGGTATCACCGGCAGGGGCTTTTAAATTGCTAATTCTAAACCGAAAGTAAAATGCGCACGGCCACTCTGGCATTCATAACAGTGCAGAGAAGTGCGAGTGTTTTCAATTAATTCATGAACTGAAAATGTGCCAGTGGACACGCATGACAGTGAACGGCAGTGTGGCCGTGATTTTACTTTCGGTTTAGAATTGGCGCCAATTTTGGGACGGGTTGCTTGAATGGTGGGTTCAGTAGACTATTATTCTTAATGAAAAATACAACAACAAAACAGTACAATGACAATCTCACTTACAGGATTAGTTCTTCAAAAATAAAATTTACTTTCCCCCATCTCATCCAAGATGTTCATGTCTTTCTTCAGTGGAAAAGAAATTAGTTTTTTTGAGGAAAACATTTCAAGATTTTTCTCCACACTGTGAGACCACTGAATTTGTTCCAATGACGGTAATTTCAGGCGATTTGAATGATGGAGTGTTTTCAGCTGGGTAGAGTGGATTTAATTCTAATATTCTTTATCTGACTCCATTTTATCATAATCTCGAATTTAGGTTAAAATGCCAATTGGTTGTTTGGTCTTTTATATTAAATAGTGAATCACACATTTAATCATTCTGTTTAACCCTTTGTTGCAATTATACCGTTCCGTACTAGAGATAGTTAATAATTACAGAGTAAGTCAGAATAGATAAAAAATGTAACAATTTATTAACAGTCAGGTAAAAGTATAATGCCAATTACATAATCAAATTAAAGATATTCCATACATAATATCAAATACTCTATAGAAAAGAATAAGATATTGATACCCGACTTCAGAATATTACATAACGCATGACATCTAGAAGACGTCCCACGTTATGGGCTCACTTCATTAGTCAAGTCAACTTTATTTATATAGCGTTTTTAACAATGCAGATTGTTTCAAAGCAGCTTTACAGTGTTAAACAGGAAAATAATGCAGCATAATTTTATTCAGCCGTCTAGCTATTCTGGAGAAAACGGTTATGTCATCAGTTCATTTCAATTATCATACAGTGACAGTGTGGGCTTTAGATAAATAATTCCATCAGTAATGTAGTTTATATGGTTAATTTAGTTTAATAAGTAGATTTGTTTCGATATTTAGTTGAAAAATTTTGTGGAAATTACAGTGTCCACCCCCGATCTTTCTGCTACATCGCTTTAAGTAGTACTCAGATCAGACAGAAACTGCTTTCAAATGGAAACATGATAACAAAGGGAATTTAAATTGAAATTAAAATCGCTCTCCCATTTGCCTGGATTGAAAGAGACCAAATGGCTCCTAAAGCAACACCCATCATAATATGCAAAATATCTCTAAGCTCTAAAAACTCTTATCTTCTTGTATACTTCTGTGGGGACGAGATTTTTGTACCAGTCCCACTGAGACATTTCAAACGATATCAAACACTGATAATCCTGTACAATTTTGGGTATGTTTGAGGTGATCTCAGCATGAGGGTGGGGGGGATTCAGGTGAAGGAAATGCATGTAAATTAGAGCCATTCTCAATTGATTCCCTCTGCAAAAAGTGTCCTTAGTTTGTCCTCCACAAGACAATCTGGCCTTGCTTTTTACAGTCCTTCAACACAATGGTGTTCAATGGAAACCAACGTTTGAAGGTCCAAATCAATGCAGTTTCAAAGGACTTCAGAGGCTCTGCACGATCCCAGACGAGCAATAGGGTCTTATCTAGCCAAACCATTGGTCATTTTCTACAAAAAAAGCCCCTAATTTGCTAATCTTGCGCTGCTCTGCGGCGCACCAGTGATTGCGTTATCACGTCGAAAGGTCACGCTAGATGTATAAAGCACACATGCCAAGACTAATACAAACACCCTTTAGCAAAAAAAGGTAAAACGATGATGTCGGCCGATTTTGAAGTTTTGTAAAATTTTGTAAAGGGTGTTTGTATTAGTCCGCGCATGTTCTCTAGCGTGACCTTTCCCCTCACTGCTCAAAATGCTTATGCTAGGTCCTACGTCGTGCTAGTTATGCTTTTTTCATCAGTTGAATATGGAAGGCGGTCCGCCGGAAGCCATGTTTTACTATATAATGTTAAATATGGATATTTTTCTTACACAAACCCATCGCTACACTTCAGAAGGCCTTTATTATCCCCCCCGAAGCCGTGTGGAGTACTTTTATAATGGATGGATGCACTTTTTTGGGCTTCAAATTTTGGCCTGCCATTATAAAGCTAGGAAGAGTCAGGACATTTTTTATATATAACTCCGATTGCATTCGTCTGAAATAAGAATGTCTATTATACACCTAGGATGGCTTGAGGGTGAGTAAATCATAGGGTTGTTTACATTTTTAGGTGGACTATCCCTTTAATAACAGGTCTTTAAAGGTTTACAAGTTATCGTTAAAAATCTATTTCCTATGAAGAAAGTTTTTACTTCCAGAACTTAACTGTTGCGCTCTAAAAGCCACTGAAACATTAAAATGTTAAAGATCATCTGTTTGCAAGCCTCCAGTGTCTCTAACATGTGTGCATTTCCTTCATCCAGGGCTGGGGTGGAATCGGTTCCAAAGTGTTCCTCAGCTTGCCGTGCATCCTCGGGGAAAACGGCTCCACCAGATTAGCAGGTCTGGCTTTAGGTTCAGAAGACGAAATGAAGCTGAGGGAGAGTGTGGCGTGTCAGGTTAACCTCTTCATGCAGCTGAGATTGTAATTCAGGAACTGGACAAAAGGCCATCACCTCTACAAGCGGTACATTTTCTCTGCTACAACCGCAGCTTTGAGACACACTTTCAGGGGCTATTCAAAGAAATTTCCAATAGGATGTGAAGATGTAGTTTAGTCCTTCCTGCATCACGTGCTTATTTTATATTCTCACTGCAGCCACTGTGAAGTGGAAGTCTTGCATCTTGTGAAGCATTATGCATAATATTACTGCACTTCAATATTGTTTACAATACGAACTTATGTAGATGCAATCCTTTTTGACATATAACTTATTGACGGTGGTTACTGGTGCAAATAATGAACAATGGTGCCTTCATTGAAAGTTAAATTATGGCTGTAAAATGAATGGCTTTTAAGTGCTTGTTAAAAGGGCTAGTTCTCCTAAAAATTTAAATTGTCCTCATCCTCAAGTTGTTCCAAACCTGTATGAATTTCTTTCTTCAGCTGAACACAAAAGATATTTTGAAAGATGTCGGTAACCAAACAGTTGAGCAACCCCATTGAATTCCATAGCTTTTTATTTCCATACTATGGAAGTCAAAGGGCCTCATCAACTGTTTGGTTACTGACATTTTTCAAGATATCTTCTTCTGTGTTCAGCAGAAGAAAGAACTTCATGAAGGTTTGGAACAACTTGAGGGTGAGAAGTTCATTTTTGGGTGAACTATCCCTTTAAATGCTATTACCAATCAGGCAAATCTGTAATTTAGGTTTGCTTAAATGAATGAATTAAAGGGCGTGGGTTCCTAATGTGCGTTTCTGTAAGTGAATGTACATTTTCTAAAGAAATGGATCCCGGTATATATTTTATCTTGTTGTGCTTGTCATGTACCTCTGAATGTGCAATCAGACTTGAAGATAGCAATAATGTAAATAAAACACTCCACTTTACTATATATTGTTGCAATAAGGAAAAGTTTTTTAAGCAAATGAAAAGTCAAATGAGCATAAAACTGGGGTTAAAACAACAATTTAACCTGAGAATCAATATATAGCAAATATATAAAGCAATTAAATATAGACTCTTAATACAAATAAAGTACAAATCAAACTCATTCTATTTACAACTACACAATAAAGCCATACAATGACCTTATGAATAAACAGCTTCATTTTAACATTGACTGTGGTGGGTGTATTTCCCAGTAAATCCATTTTGACCATGCTGGGCTTCATTTCCACAAGGTGGCGCTAAAGGGCAGTGTAAAGCACTAAGGTTTACATTTCAAAGGAAACTCCTTTTTGAGCAAATCAAGGACCACTGAAAAATGTCTTAAGTAGAAGTATCTCGGTTACAATAATCTAATGTCGGTGTGGTGAGATCCTTGTTTACATTTCCTAACTATGATAATGTTTCAAAAGAAACAAAAACAACACAAAAATTGCACTAAGATATAAAATAAACCCACAAAACATAAGACAAATACATGACAATAACTGATCGAATGGGGAAAAACCTGCAAAATGCAGTCAAATCAATCATTTTTGCCTTCCATCCAGTCGAAAACCAATGCCACTGCAGTACTTGTATGTCTAACAAGGAACATGGTTTCGTCACCTCTCAGAACGCCCCAGAAAACAACATACAGACAAAATGAACCCCCCAAAAAAACATTAACGACTGTCACATCTCCGGGTCCAGAGGAAATATCAATAGTTGCACCTCTCAATTTCTAAAATGTTTAAAAGATTAGGGAAAACATTCCAGGATTTTTCTCCTCATAATGGAGTTCAATTGCAACCAACAGGTTGAAGGTCCAAATCAATGCAGTTTGGAAGGGCTTCAGAGGCTCTGCACGATCCCAGCCGAGGAATAGGGTCTTATCTAGTGAAACCATCTGTAATTTTCGTAAAAAATTATATACTTTTTAACCACAAATGCTCAAATTTGCACGACATATGACGTCTAAAAAGGTCTTCACGTCCGAAAGGTTACGCTTGTGATGCACGTGGAAGTACCGGCCCAGTGTTAAAACAAACGTGCGAAGACTAAATCAAACGGCCTTTACAAAAATAAAGGAAAACAACGATGTCGGACGATTTTGAAGATGGAGAACGGAGTTTTCCTTCCACGTACATCATGGGCGTGACCTTTCCGAGAAGCACAACACCGAAGTCCAGCGATTGTGGTTTAAAAAGTATTTAATATATATATATATATATATATATATATATATATATATATATATATATATATATATATATATATATATATATATATATATATATATATATATATATATATATGAAAGTATGTGAACCCCTTGCAGAATCTGTGAAAAATTATAACTAAATAAGAGAGATCATACAAAATGCATGTTATTTTTTATTTAGTTATGTCCTGAAAAAGATATTTTACATAAAATGTTTACATATAGTCCACAAGACAAAAAACATGGCTGAATTTATAAAAATAACCCTGTTCAAAAGTTTATGAACCATTGATTCTCAGTGCTGTGTGTCGTCCCCTGGATGATCCACGGCTGTTTTTGTGTTTTGTGATGGTTGTTCTTCAGTCCCTTGTTTGTCCTGAGCAGTTAAACTGACCAACGTTCTTCAGAAAAATGCCAATTCTTCAGTTTTCCAGCATATTTTGCATATTTGAACCCTCTCCAGCAGTGACTGTGTGATTTTGAGATCCATCTTTTCACATTGAGGACGATTGAGGGGTTCAAACATTCACTGATGCTCCAGAAGGAAACACGGCACATTGAGAGTCGGGGGCTGACAACTTATTGAATTTGAAGATCAAGGTAAATTGTACTCAATTTGTCTTCTGGGAAACATGTATCTTCTGTTGCTTCTGAAGGGCAGTACTAAATAAAAATCAAATGATATTTAAACAAAATAAGAAACATTTGGACATCTTTATCCTGTTCAGAAGTTTTCACCCCCAGCTCTTAATGCATCGTTTTTCCTTCTGGAGCATCAGTGAATGTGAAACCTTTTTTAATAGTTGTGTTTGAGTCCCTCAATTGTCCTCAGTGTGAAAAGATGGATCTCAAAATCACAGTCACTGCTGGAGAGGGTTCAAATATGAAAAAGATACTGGAAAACTGAAGAATTGGCAGGACCTGGAGGATTTTTCTGAAGAACATCGGGCAGTTGAACTGCTCAGGACAAACGACCATAAAAAACAACAATAACAAAAAAACCCAGTCGTGGATCATCCAGGTGACGACACACAGCACTGAGAATCAATGGTTCATAAACTTTTGAATGGGGTCATTTTAATAAATTCATTTTTTTTGTCTTGGGGACTATATGTAAACATGTTTTTTATGTAAAATATCTTATTCAGGACAGAACTAAATAAAAAATATGCATTTTGTATGATCTCTTATTTAGTTAAAATTATTCACATTTCACAGATTCTGCAAGTGGTTCACATACTTTTTCTTACCACTATGTTTTTTTTTTTTAAATGGCCGATGGTTTTGCTAGATAAGACCCTATTCCTCGTCTGGGATCGTGCAGAGCCTCTGAAGCCTTTTTGAAACTGCATTGATTTGGACCTTCAACCGTTGGTTGCCATTGAAGTCCATTATGTGGAGAAAAATCCTTTTTCATTTTGAAGTGAACTAATCCTTTAAAGCTACCCCTTCAAAACACGTTAAGACTCCCGGAAAACTGGTTACTCAACTCGCTAAATGGTGATTCTGATAACCGCAAGACGCTTCCATCTTTCAATGCAACAAATTGCCTGAAACACACACTCACAAAACACAAACGCGCATTCTAGCATCCTGTTTTGATCTAACACACATTGCAACATAAGAAAATAATCACAACATCTAAAACATTCACTTCGTATCATTTGAAGTATAAAAGTCCAAAAGATGGAAACATGCCTTCAGTTCACACTAACAGTACTTGCCTTACAAGGTTGATTCCAGCAACTAATGACTTGGAACATGCATTCGGTAGAAGTCTGAATCCGAGTGTACAGGAGAGAGCATTGTGCCTCGTGATTTTTTGGGCGGTAGTCTTGGAGGCTCTGACTGACCCCTATCTTCTTCAGTCTGATTGCATGGGTCAGAAGACATGAGGAAGGGTCTATCTGCGAAGCCGGTGGGTGGTTGGGGGAAAATGCAGTCTGGAGTCACCCAACGGTTTGACTCCTCGATGCATGGAGGAGGTGGAGGGAGTGGCGAAGAGTCCGGGGTGTAGAAGAACATAGATGGGGGTGGTAGAGTAAGAGACAAGGCATCTTCTGAAGGAAAGGGAAGGGTGGTGTTCTTGAGGCTGAAGTTTGGGTTATGCGGCAATGTGGTTGCCATCTCCAACAGCCTCTCCACAGACTGATCCTCCTCCTCCGAGAGGTTGTCGTAATGCGAGGTGTTGGAAGGTCGCCGGTCACCTGAGGATGGCGGAACATACAGGTTGACGGGAAACTTGCTTAGCTGCCGATAGGATCTATACGAGGAAGGTGATGAAGATGGATCTTCTAAGATGAGATCCAAAGGTTGGGTAATCGGTGGTGGGGGAAGGTTAAACTGGACATCCTCTTCTAGAGGTAAAAGCTCGACCTCTTGTTCGGTGCAGGGAGGAGGTGGAGGAGGTAATTCTGGGAGATTCAAAGAGTGGATACTGGAACAATCTGTTTGGGTTGTCTGGTACGGAGGAGGCCAATCTTCAGACGCCACTGATAGGGGCCTACCGACACATTCATTAACCTTCAACGAAGGAGTCCCTGCTGAAACTGGTGTTGGTTCAGGGCTGGGTAGATGATTTCTTTGTACAGGGGCACTGTCTTTGTTCTCCTGAGTGGACCCTGAATCTTCAGGTTTAGCTTGTGACAGTGAAGAGTTGGAAGCTGATTGGGTGTGCTTTGAAAGAGGGGAGTTGGAAGCCAATTGGGTTTGCTTTGAAAGAGGGGAGTTGGAAGCCGATTCGGTGTGCTTTGAAAGAGGGGAGTTGGAAGCCAATTGGGTTTGCTTTGAAAGAGGGGAGTTGGAAGCCGATTCGGTGTGCTTTGAAAGAGGGGAGTTAGAAGCCGATTCGGTGTGCTTTGAAAGAGGGGAGTTGGAAGCCAATTGGGTTTGCTTTGAAAGAGGGGAGTTGGAAGCCGATTCGGTGTCCTTTGAAAGGGGGGAAGATGAGGTAATAGTAGGGATGTGTTTATAGCTGCTCTGGTTGTGGGTGGTGTCTTCCGCCTGAAGCTTGGTTGAGGTTTGACTGTTGTGTGCGGCTGGTGGTAAGGGTACAGACTCAGTCTGGCTCACTGGAAGCAGCACTATTGGACGCTCCTCACCCAGCGGTATCTTTGGGAACTCGTCTCCCTTGGCTACAAGACAAACCCAGAAAAGACATTTGTTGTAACAGTGTAAAATCGTATAAAAGCACAGGATGAGGAAAACAAGTTTGTTACAAGGTTCCTTAATGTTCAGCAAATAACAGGTCATGAGATTTTTATGAGAGGTCTTAGGGTAGGGAAAAACCAACGCCACAGAACTAACGCTGATAAAAGGTGACAGTGTTTTCGCCTCGCATCAGAGCAAAAAAGCTGCACTTTAACACACCGAGTGAACTACAGCCGACTGTAAACTAGCAAGCATGTTACAAAAACGGTAAACAAATCTTGCTGATCACTTTCTTTATTCCACTCCACTCATGATATTATTCAAATATTCGCCCAGGAACACTCAGGTAAGATGATGTAAAATTAGAACAGCCTTCTGTCTGTAGCGCTTTAACTTCTTTGCTCGCTGTTTTGCTATAATTCTTGTGCACGGATTGGCTGTTCAGTTTAGTGAATGAGTCCGAGTTCTCTCCCTCACCAACGGCGATTCTACATGTTGAATCGGCGCCAAAAAACCTGACGCCGTCCGACTAAAGCCAACGGTGAAAAAACTAAGCTGGCTGACCATCAAAAACGACCGATCGTCAGCTTGGTGTGTCCCAGGCTTTAGATTTTAGATGACACTGACTTCTTTACGTGCATAGAGGTTGTCCTGATGAGTTTTTGTCTTTATTTAATTTCTATCATACAATGTAAAGAGATGTCAATGTACAGAGACATCTTCATGTTACAATATACGAGCAAGAGTGCCATTTTTCCCAAATATCAGCACAATTGCAAATGTGATATTGTTTATTTAACTGTTGTATAAAATAAATAAGTTAACATTGTGAGTAACATCTTGCATACAATATTGTTTGTTTTTCCTTCACTTAGCCAATGAAAATTTCAAAACGAAACCACAGGGGAACCGAGTCTCCGAGCAACACACTGCGGTGATTCATTACTGAATTAATTCGCGTTTTGAACAACTCTATTGAATGAGCCATTAAATCATTAAACAAAGGCGGTCACTTGTTTATATCCTGAATGAATCCGCTGTTTGAACAAATCAGTTGAGTGAAGGACTCGCTCATTAAGACCTTTTTAAGTACCTTTTAATTAAAGTTAGAAATTGTAAATCATTTCATATTTAAATTGAATAAAAAATAGCATTTCATAGCATTATTTATGTAGGCTAATTGTAAATGCAGTGATATTAATGCCACTGATGCCGCTTCTGTGTCATTTCTGCACTGCAAAAATGGATTTCGTTTTTTTCCTCTACCCTTCAAATTGCGCGAATTGAAATTGCAGAATGAAAATACGCCTAATGGAAATGTGTCAATTTCGCAAAAACTTTTTGCGACATATGGGAGTTTTTACGCTCGCATGATGTGGTTTTTCAGGCAAAATACGAAAAAGGAAACAGTTTTTCCACATTTACAGGTCACCTGGCGTAAGTGAAAGTCGATCATTCTTTACAGGTGACACGGACAGAAGACGAGACAGAGTTCTTTATTAAACTCATAAAAGACAATAGAATTACATGAATATTGGATTCTAAACATTATCATGAAGACCTTGAAGCAGATTTGAGGGAGAAACACCTTAAAAATAATGGCTAGTGTTGGTGGCTGGGATATACCTACCAACATCCGTGGCATAATCTTTGGAATGACTTATCGCGAGAGGAAAAAAATAAGTTTTAGTCGTCATTTCGTTTTTTTTTATCGACATTTAGAAGATATCGCAAAAGTTGTGTGCAAATCTGTAATGGAAACGCGGCTAGTGATTTCATTTGATTGACAACAGCCCTATTCTGTGTTATTAATCTAACTGAATTTAATTTGAATGTTAGAATTTGACAAAAGTTGATGCATACATTTAATAAGTTAAGAAAAAAATGCTCTTATATTAGGTAAAAATGCCCATGGGAATCAATTTAAGGTAGCAAAAAGAATTAATTTGAACTGACCACACCATAGAATATGAATGTCTTTGAGTCAGCTGTCCACAACAGGCCTAAACCAGCCATGGTACCAGAACAAAAACACGCTCAGCAAAATTTCATCTAATTATTATCAACAACAATCTTTAAAAAATAGAGATATAGGCATTTTTTTTTGTCAATATTGCACACCTCTAATGTACAGTATTAATTATTATTTCTTCAGGCTTTAAAAAGCCTAAAATGTGCCTTAAAAAGTACTTTAAAAAATGTGCAGCAACCCTGGTCATATGGTTCTTGAGGATAACTCTATTGGCTTCCAACTTCTTCCGTGCAGAGGTTTTCTAAACAACTAGGGGATATAAACGGCTTTGCGAAAGCTTCTCCTATAGCATCAGACTGTAAAACTCTTATTTTTGGGTTCTAACTGGAACCTTTACTTTTAAGAGTCTACACAGACACTAAAGACATTCAGAATAGAATTGTAAAGTACATCTTGTGAACACAACATCCTCAACTTTACTAATTATAGTTTTTTTTACCTGGAGGAGGGAGGTCAAGCTTCATCTTGCGGAGTTCTGACATAGATGTATGTAGGTGCTCAATAACAACATCATCGCTCATGCTGAAGGAGGAAGCAATACGGTCCTGTAGAAACTCCCTCAGGTCCTCCAGAGACATCTTCAGAAGATTCTCTGAAAGGAAGAATTAAGCTTTAGACTTTATAAACCAAATTAATCTCATCTACACTACCCAAATAGCAGCATTAGAGACTACTGGACAACAGTATAGGAAGCTCATTTATTATTACTACTACTACAACAAACATAACTCTTTTGTATTTTTGAGTGCCACTGCCCAGACTAAATATAATATTATTTAATGCTCAATGGTGCAATGATGATCGTTTATGAATCGCCCAAAATGGGATTTGTATAGCTACCAACTCTCTGTAACCTGAGCTTTAACCACCATACAGTTCTGTGTTTTAATAGTGATAGCTAATGGATTGTCCATTGTGGACTTTGTTACTAGCCCAGATATTTAACCACTAGACTACAGAGCTCTAGCCTGGTCCTACCAGACTCTTGTACATTTCATTTGTACAGAGTCTGTCCAATCTCCATTGACAAGCGTTAACTTCCTTGAAGGCGGGTAGTCTGTTGAAGTTTAAAACTATTGGATCTGCCCAGAGCCACTCTGGATCTGCCATAACCAATCGCTAACGTTTGGTCGTGACGCATGTCATCTCAAACTAGCGTACAACATCAACGTCATCGTTCTCAGCCACTCCCTCTGTTCGTTGATTGGACCGGTTAAAATTTGGCCGGAGAAAACCAGAGAATATATCGCAATCCCAGACGGAGTACTGAAGGAAAATGAAAATTGAGCGGAAGTACGTAGGAGGGCGGAGCCAGGCTAACAGAGATCCACCAAAGTGGAAAGCTTACTTACTTTTGTACAATTTGAGGAGAGTATAGGCCATGGCGGTCAGAACCTTTTCTCCCTCTAATATGTAGATGTCCCAAAGACGCAGGGTGAGTGTGAAGGGTGTCTATGAAGTAGAAACACAACAGAGGCAAGTCATCAACCGGCTAAGCAGAGCTCCAACATGAATAAAACATTGACAAGATCCTCTAACGGCTTCAGCCTAGCCATATAAAACTTTTAGCAGATGATGTTTCCAGTCTTTTTCACACGAAAACTCTCTGTAAGCGAGTGGCGTGATTCTCTTCCCTGGATATTCGGCAAAGAGTTGCAGAATTTGGATTGTCCTGGCCTAGCAAGGGACAGATGAGCTAGTACAAATGAACCTTTTGTCCTGGCCTGGACTAGACAGAGAGGAGGTCCAGAAAGAGAGAGTGATTGCAATTTCACAATTTATCTATGCCTAAAAGATGCCTATTAGTACCTTAGAGTAGTGATGTATGCCCTTATGGTACCACTATGAACCTTTTAGAGTAAATAAAAATGGAGAAAATGTTGATCAGTTGAAAAATTATGCCTCACCCTGTCAATAAAACACTGAAGGAACCATTTGGTTGTGTAGATACCAGTGGACATCTGTTCCTTATCCTGAGTTGAAGACAACATTTGAAAAACTGATTACTTGTATTTTGTTAAAGCCAAGCAACTTAAGGTTAAAATAAGAAATCTCACCATGTGTTTCCTGAGTTTTGGAAGGAGTTTGGACAGTATTTGGTCATGATGAAGCTGAAAACGATGGAGTTTGGGAAACCCTGGGATGAAGAATCCTTTTAGAAACCACAGAGAAAGACCGAGAGATGTATCAGTAATTACAGCACGTTCTACAAAAACAAAAGGTCTATCTATTTATCTAGAGAGAGTGAGAGAGACTCACCATGCATGGCATGTTTCTGATTGGTCAGTAGCTGTGATAAGGCCCAGAATGCATCTTCCTCGTTCATGTACATGAGCAGAATGGCAGCGATCTGGCTCATCCCCTGACAGTAGCTCACTTCCTACACAAAACCACATAACCAGCAGTGTTGGGTAGGTTACTCTAAAACACATTAAACATTCAGACATAGAGAGTGGCCTAAGCCCTAAGGAAATAATAATAGTGCTCATTTAACTAACTACAAAACATTTAGCGCTTCTTTACTCCTGCCATAGAAAAAGAATATCATCTCCAAAGAACGTCTCCTCCTGATTCTCTCCACCTCTTTCTCTCTTTCAATCTCTTTTCCCCCCTCCATCGCCCTCCTCTTGCCCAGCTGACCCACTTTGTATAGGAACATCGGGAAGGAAAAGGAATTTAGTACCATTTCCTGTCTTTTTGAGACTGACACGCTCCTCATTTTTACAAACAAGGAAATTTGTGTGCATCTAATGTTCCAGCAGTTTTGTCAAACATCCTGTCAAACCATCATATATACAGTAGTGTGAAAAAGTGTTTTCCCCCTTGTTAAATATGATTAAAGATGGCTGTAAAAAATAAATCTGCATTGTTAATCCTTTTGATATTTTATTAAAAAATTTTGCATTGAAGTAAAATAATTGAAAGTTGTGGGGAAATAAAACACGTTGGGATTTGGGAACTACGGTGACGCATTGCTGCCACATACACATGATTTTTTCTATTTAAGTATGTCGTAATAACGAGAGATGTCGTTTTAACTATATTATACTATATTTAACTATATATTTTCTCCTTATAAGGACATTGTATAGTAATGTGTACAAAATATGCCTTTATCCCCATTAGAGAATTTATATAGCCTAATTTCTATATTCGCATTTGGATGCTAACTATTTATTATGGTAACAATGCTTTGTATGACTAGTGTCCCAGTCTAAAAGAGCATTCACATGAGCAAAAACCTGTTTGGAATAACACCAATGCAGCGGTAGTCACGATTGTATACAACAGACAGTATAAATTGAGTCAAATAACTTTTCTAATTGGTTGACTGCATTTTTAGTTCGATAATGATTAGACTGTGAAGTTTGGATTTTCCCCTAGGCCTACAGTAGCATAACTTAAGATAGCCTAGGCCTACTTCGTCATTTATGGTATTGTTGTCTATATAGTTGTATAATATTTGAGTTTATTTATTATAATTTGTTTATTATTATTAGGCTATGTGCATATTTATTTTGAACATTTAGTTAATTACCATTCCTCTGTTGGGTTGTAGTCACGGAGTAGGGAGAGAAGGGCGAAATGTTTGAATTTGCATGGTGGTGGGTTTTTTTAGGCTACCATTTCGTTATTTTGGCTCGGAATTTCGTTTATTGGAAATATCAACTGAATTTAGAAATGTGTTTGAAATTAAAAAAACATTGCATTTAATAAACAAAATATATTTTTTTTTAAATGAAGACAGCGTTTGGATTGGAGTGCATGCAAATTAATCCGTTCCCTGAGTCCACGGCCTTTGTTGTTATTGTGAGTGTACACGAATAAAAGAAGACAGTTTATAGTTTATAATTATGTCTTGCACTATCTGTATGGCTAAAAATGTATTGTGAGTTGTTTCCGCTGTCATAAAGGAAAAAATGCGCCGGTGCTTTCGTCGGACAGAGACAGAGGCTTAAAGAAAACGTAGCCTATTTAGTTTCATAGTTAGGTTTAAGTATTAGCCTATAATAATAATCTTTTTTTTATTTTATTTCATACGTTGATTATGAAAAGTGAGCAGCATGAGTAAGGCTATACATCAGATGCGCACATGTCTGGAGACATGGAGTGGGGTCAGACATGATTTTGACTTCATTGAGTTTTATTTTGTAGAAAGTATTTCTTTAAACTGAATTTCGTTTTGTATTTTTATCTTAAATAGTATTTTAATTTTGATCGATGTTTCATTGCCTGTATATTTAATAAATAAAAAGCAAACCAAGATCGTCGTGAATGGATTGACGTGAGAAACGAACCCACTGGGCAGTTTCCGCGGCCTTTGAGTAAGGTTGAAACTATAGCGTCTTTCCATTTTTAATACATTTCTTGATTATGTCTTAATTACAGTAGGCCTATAGATAGTTATGACATTTGTGGCTGCAACGCGGGGTCAGTCATTGGTTAAAGTTACGCCACTGAGGCTAATCATGAGTGGGCCATGGCCCAAAAAAGTTGTGACATTTTTATTCAGATGGCTATCTGTTATGAACTGTAAGCTACGTCAATTATTTTCAAACAATTTCGTGCTATGGGCACTGCCACTGATATAGGCAGCGGAAGAGCCTATTTAACGCTGAGCTTCTGCTTTTCGAACATGGAAGTGTGACAAAGGCCATTCTATAAATTCTCTAATGTGGATAAAGGCATATTTTGTACACATCACTTTACAACATATGTCCTTATTAGGAGAACATATATGTAGTTTTAACGAGAAAATTGTCGTTAAAAAATAATGTCTGCGGCAGCAATGCGTCACCGCAGGGAACAATTATTTGCCCCCTTTTATTAAATACTTTTTGCTCCATGTTGTTGCTTCTTCTCTTCAGTTCACCCCTCTCATTTTCTATAGGGTTCAGGTCAGAGGCTGGGATGGCCATTGCAAATGCTTGGTTTTGTGCTCAGTGACCCATTTTTGTTTTGATTTTGATGTTTGTTTTGGATCGTTGTTCTGATGGAAGATCCAACCACGGCCCATTAAAAGATTTCTAGCTAAGGCCATCCGGATTTTTTTATCTGCTGGTATTTGATTGAATCCATGATGCCATGTATCTGAACAAGATGAATGAAATGAAATACTCTGCTGTCTCTTTAATGCTGTGGGCCTAATTTACTGCCAGAGGTCCTGGACATCTTTTTCAGATACATGGCACTGAGCACAAAACCAAGCATCTGCAATGGCCATCCCAGCCTCTGACCTGAACCCTATAGAAAATGAGTGGGGTGAACTGAAGAGAAGCACCAACATGGAGCAAAAAGTATTTAATAAAAGGGGGCAAAAAATCGTTCCCAACGTGTTTGAGAAAAACCTTTATTTCCCCCTCACTTTCAATTATTTTACTTCAATGAAAGGTTAGATTTGTGCAAATTTTTAACATAAAATATCAAAAGAATTAACAATGCATATTTATTTTTTACTGCCATCTTTGATCATATTTAACACTTTTTCAAACTACTGCATATACATATAATGATTATATGCACACAGGGTGTAATCTCCAGTTCTCAAGATCCAGAAAAACAATACAAAATTTAAAAATACAAAATTTTAAGATGCACAACAGTAATGTTTTTCTTTTCTTTTTTAAAGCATGTTTATAAAAGCTACTTAAATGTCCTAATTGAACTAAGGCCTAACTGTAAAACCAGGCTGTAGTTTATTACAGCTTTATTTTTATTATTTTTTAACGTTTATTCAACTTTGAAGGTTATACATTTGCAAACAAAAGGGGTTATAGGCATTATCAACCGTAAAGGCACACAAGCACAGTTCTAAAATTGGAAATAGTATATCATCCATGTTAACTATTTTTAACATGCTACCATTTGGGACATAATTCTCCTATTTAGCTTGCATGCTATACAGTATGGATAGTATGCAAATTGGCATGCAGCCATGTCTTTATTCACTGATAAAATACAAGTTTATTTCATTGTTAGGGTCTATAGTTATTGTATTTAGCTCAACTTGAGAACAATAGAGGTGAATGGGAAGTTGCCATTAGTGCGGTAATTGTGTGTGTCTGTGTAGGACTGTGTTGACAGGGTGGGACACCGAACTGCCCTTCTCCCCCTCTGCCCTGGTTCATCCAGCACATGCTGTTCTGAGTTACATAACACATCTACACACAAACATCCAGACTCCGTCAGTCCCTCACCGTGTTGTAGACCGAATAAGCTGCCAGCACATGGAACAGGGCTTGCTGTCTGTAAAGGACAAAAAACACAGGTCAAAAACGGCCTTCAGTTGTTACCAAAAGTAAGGAAGTTCAACAACAACAATTTCAAATATACAGTTTCAATGTGGGTAATGATGGTGATGCTAATAGTGGGCCAAAAATTGGGTCAATGATGTGAAGCTATTATTTTTGTGACTGATTCAAAAGTACATTAATATGAATTTTATACAGACAAGGAATCTGAATGTGACTGTTCTATGATGAACCTTAATTTATGATATTTTGTGCAAGCACAAAGTTCAGGTTGTACAATCTTTAAATCCAGTTGATATAAGTACAATCTTGAGATGTTTGAGAAGAGTCTGTGAAGTTTAACAACCTGCTATTTTATTTGTATTTTTACTATTTTAAAGCAGAAATGAACTAAAAAAAAAAACAGACAAGAACCATGAAATGTAGGTTTTGTGTACGAGAAAAACGTGTCTGAGGCTTTAAACTGCACACGTGACAAGATGCGGTAATGCTTATGCTTTAGTTTGAAGCATTTATCAATTTAAATTCTTATGTTTTGGACGACTTGGATAATGTTTCACTCTGTGTCCTCCGCTATTTTCCATGTGCATTTTGTCAATAGAAATGGGTAATTCACTACTGTAAAGCGACATGACCTCCTGATGGTTTATGAGCACAGTGCGCAGCCGCGACTAAACGATAATAACATTTGTTCTTGATTATTTTCATTATCGATAATAATCGATTTTATCGATTTGTTTTTGCAGAGATAGACAACTCTGCATGTTGCAATCACAAGAAAATTAAAGCTTGATAATGAGGAAACCATTTTCTTATGATCTCGACATAATAAAAGTTTTCTCGTTATAAAACTTAATTTTCTTGGGATCGCAACATAACATAAGTTGTGAGAATGAGAAAACAACTTTTGTTATGTCGAGATCACAAGAAAATTAAGTTGTGATAACGAGAAACTTATGTTGAGATCACGAAAATTAAGTCGTGAGAATGAGAAAACAACAACTTTTGTTATGTCGAGATCCCAAGAAAATTAAGTCGAGAACTAATTTTGTTGTCGAGATCACGAGAAAATTTATTTGCGATAACGAGAAAGTTAAGTTACGATAACAAGAAACTTAAGTCGAGATCACGAAAATTAAGTCGTGAGAACGAGAATTTTCTTGTGATCGCAACATGACAAAACAAAAGTTGTCTTCTCGTGGTCACAACTTAACTTTTGTTATGTTGCGATCACAAGAAAATGTTCTCGTTCTCACGACTTAATTTTCGTGATCTCGATTTAAGTTTCTTGTTATCGTAACTTAATTTATTTGCGATAACGAGTTTTCTCGTGATCTGGACAACAAAATTAGTTCTCGACATAAGTTGTTTTCTCGTTGTACAACTTAATTTGCTTGTGATCTCGACATAACAAAAGTTGTTGTTTTCTCATTCTCACGACTTAATTTTCGTGATCTCCACTTCAGTTTCTCGTTATCGCAACTTCATTTTCTTGTGATCGCGACATAACAAAAGTTGTCTTCTCATGGTCACAACTTAACTTATGTCGCGATCATGACGAAATTAAGTCATGAGAATGAGAACTAATTTTGTTGTCAAGATTACGTCAAAAATTATGTCGAGATCACGAGAAAATTAAGTTGCGATAACTAACAAGAGAATGAAGACAATATCACAAGAAAGCCGTAAGAACACGAAAATAATTTTCTTGTGATCTCGACATAAATTAAGTTGTGAAAACAAGAAAAATAATAATAATCCATGTCCTTTAAGGGCTTCCGTAGAAAATTATAATTTTCCATTAAAATATAATATAATAAAAAAGCTGTTTCATTTTAAATCAATTTGATCTATTTTTATCCTTTTTTTGAGCATGAACATCCTTCTTTGTCAGTAACCCAACTATATTTTGAGCAAAAAGCACTGAGGGTCCAGCCCAAATTGAACCAGAAACCAGCTCACAGTAGCAGTAAGAGTCCATTCATGCATAAGCCATCACATCCAAAGGAGAGGTACATTAATAATTCATAGCGTCTGCAGATTTAAAAAGATTTAGCAATGCACAGCAAGACCCTTGGCAACAAGGAAAGCAGAATTGTGACTAGTGTGTTGTAGAAACACTCATGAGTAACACAAACAAACAGCAGATGTGTTAAACGGCACTTCCGCCCCATATATGCCGTGCAGCACTAATAAAAATATAGAAGTCATTGCTCAAATCTTCCATCCACCAGATACCCTGCCTGTGCAAAGAGGTTGGTGGTTGATCTATGTCTATTGTGGGTGTGCCACTCATGCAAACCACATGGCAGAAACCCCTTTGTGCACTTCTGTCGACACACTGTGGTTTGAAGACCATTTCAGTTTCCTAAGTAAGTGGGAAGACACTTAAATATAAAATTTACTGTAAGGTTATTGAAGGGCATCTAGTCTACGTTTTGTTCAAAAACCACGATTCACTCGGTTTAAAAACAGAAAAGAAAAGATGTTTTTGACATCAGTCCATTCTTAAGAGGATGTACAATCCCAAGTGGGTCTTTATGATTGTCCGGTGTGAAAGGAAATCATTTTTTTTATTCATGACACTGTGGCAAAACTTTAGTTGTTATGGATAACATCAAAGTATATATTTATTCTGGGCATAATGGTAACGAGTCACCGGTTGTGTCATTTCCTGTTAGGCCACTCACAGTAACAGGAAGCTAAACAAAAACGCAGTGACAAAGAGGAAGTTGCTCTTGTTTTGGTTAATGGTTTACAAGGTCTGAGCACCTCATTTCAGAACCATCTCAAAACGAAAGTCTGCGTAACACACACACACACAAACACACACACACACGCGCGCACAAAAGTACAATGCCAAACAGACAATATCTATGCAATATCTTACTTGACTCCAAAGCGTTCCATGAACATGATATGGTTTCTAAAGGTCCTGTTGACATCAAGATCAATCTGCTTAATTTCTGTTGAATACTTCTTGGCTTGTTCCTTCATTTTCTGCAACAAATTAATGAAAACAAAAATTAATGGATATGGAATGAACAATTTTGAGTTTTGAGAACTCAACTTAAAAGAATAGGTAAATAAACATCCTTTCTACAGTTAAACTTGGTGTCATTTTTCTTTTTAAATTTCCCAAATACTGCACCTCTGCCATTGGTCAGAAAAACAGATAGTTGCCCCACCATTGGCTAATCCAAAAAATAACAAATCAAACTGCTCAAACAAATGGAGTACATTTTGGAAATGCCTCAGAGAGCATCAAATGTTCAAACAGTACTCTGAAAGTCAATGTACAAATGGCTTACTAATGGTTATCTATGCATATTAAACTGATAGGAGAACGTTTTTTAATATTCTCACAATAAACTGTTGTTGTACGCAAAGATCTGTATTAGGAAAATAACATTATACACATAGGTTTGGAGAAATATGGCAAACTTATCATTTGGGGTAAACTATCCTTTAAATCCACAGTTAAACTTTTAAAAACAATGCATTTACAGTAATGCTTTTATATGTTTAAGAAATGACCAGGTGTTTGATTTACTGCAGTACACATTATGTATTGCTGTTACCTGAACAACAATGCCTCTAAACTTTCTTACAGAAACCTAGCCACAGGTTTCCATTTAAGAGCCACTTCTGCTATGTGTATTCATCAGAGCAGTAAACAAGTTATAAATATTACAGTGGCACCTAGATATAATTAGAAATTCAGATATAGATACACATAGATAAAAATCTTGAGCTCTACAGTTTCTGTAATGACTGAAAACACAAAAGTACCGGTATCAGATAAAGTCAAGTCCAAGATGTAGTACTTACACTACCATTCAAGTTTGGGGTTGGTACAATTTTTAAATGTTTTTGAAAGATGTCTCTTCACCAAGTCTGCATTTATTTGATCAAAAATACAGTAAAACATTTGTTGCTGCTTAATATTTTTGTGGAAACTGTGATACTTTTTTCATGTTTCTTTGTTAAATAGTGAAGAAAAAATATTTTGTAACATTATAAATGTCTTTACTGTCACGTTTGATCAATTGAATGTCTTTGGATAAAAGTAGTACTTTTTTTTTATAAAAAAAAAAAGTTTGATAACATTAAGCTCTTCGCTGATTGGCTTGCGCGGCAACACAATTTTTCAACTTGCGCAGAAGACGCGATTGAGGTGAATAACACACGTTTCCGTTGCCCAATTCGCATTATTTTCCATCACCCGGCACAAATTCACATCTATTTGCGCTTTTGCATTGACTTTGTACACCAATCAGGCATAACATTATGACCACCTTCCTAATGGTGGTCCCCCTGTTTCTGCCAAAACAGCCCTGACCCGTCGAGGCATGGACTCAGCTAGATAAAAGAAAATGTAATAATAATTTAATAATAAAACAAAAACCTGATTCATCAGACCAGACCACCTTCTTCAATTGCTCCGTGGTCCGGTTCTGCTCATGTGCCCACTGTTGACACTTTCAGCGGTGGACAGGGGTCAGCATGGGCACCCTGACTGGTCTGCTATAAAGCCCCTTACGCAAAAAAACTTTGAACTGTGTATTCTGACACCTTTCTATCAGAACCAGCATTAACTTCTTGAGCAATTTGAGCTACAGTAGCTCCTCTGTTTGATCGCACAACACGGGTCAGCCTTCGCTCCCCACACGCATCAATGATGCATGGCCACCCATGACCCTGTCGCCGGTTCACCACTGTTCCTTCCTTGGTCAACTTTTGATAGATACTGACCACTGCAGATCAGGAACACCCCACAAGAGCTGCAGTTTTGGAGATGCTCTGACCCAGTCGTCTAGCCATCACAATTTGGCCCTTGTCAAACTCCCTCAAATCCTTACACTACATTTTTCCTGCTTCTAACACATCAACTTTGAGGACAAAATGTTCACTTGCTGCCTAATATATCCCACCCACTAACATGTGCCGTAATGAAGAGATAATCAGTTATTATGTTATGCCTTACATTACATTACATGTAGGTCATAATGTAATGCCTGATTGGAATTAAATTTGATTATTGTAATAAGAGACTAACCATGCAGAGCAGAAAACCTTTGTTATGAAATACAAAGTTATGTTCCGCCAAGAGGGCAGACTGGAGACAAAACACGTCTGGCTAATTTAAACCCAAACAATCACACAGGACAAAGTAAAACCCAAACAAGTGAGTCACTGAATGAATGATCAAACAAACAGCCATTTTTTTTATTCAGAGAGCTACTAGAACCTAAACAGATGATCCTTGCAAAGCTCCTACCTCGTACTTCCTGAAGTTTGCCTGCTTCACATTTTCCACATCCAGCAGCAGAGCCCAGGCCTGACCGCGCAGCTTCAAGGGAATCCCCTTGTATACCCGCTTCATCATCTGCAAAATGCACGTGGGAAGAGGAAACAAATAGATGGCGAGATTTATTTTTGGGTCACCATAATTCCAGACGTGTGGGCCTCTTTAAACTTTAAACAGCAGCTTTGTGAATATAATGGCAGCAATATGATAAAAGACAACAATGTTCAATATATGAACTATTTTACGAAAAAATCTAATTCATCCAATTAAAGCTGGAACTATCAAACTTATAAGTTACCTTTTCACTGGTTTGGTACTTATCCCACTTTTTCACCATCTTAACCCATTTTTCCTCTCTTTCAACCTCCTGGAGTTTGTACTAGAGAAAAAGCATACTGAATTTTAGTCTTAAATCTAAAAAAGTACATAAAACAAAGAGGATAGTCATACATGTTAAATGGAAATGGTTAAAGTTTTAATGTAACATCACAACTTGATATGCCTAAAATAGCTGTCAACTATAGTGTAGACACCATAATTCAACAGGTTAACTTATTTAAACTAAATTTTGCCATAGAAGATTTAAAAAGGATTGCCGGTGCAAGGAAAGCTGATATCCTAGTGTCACCTTCTCCTCCACTGCGGTTGGTGTTGGCAGTTCCTCTTCACTGGAAAGAAAGTATAAAGGGGAAATGGTTGCTAAATCTGTTTTTAAAAATTCAGAAGCATCATTGGAAGATTTTACTGTGGAACAGTATGAAACACAATCCTGAAAACACTGTTCTAGCCATTACAGTCAGGTGTAATAGTTCACACATATTTTTTCACCCAAAAATGAAAATTGAGTCATCATTCACACACCCTCATGTTGTTCCAAACCCGCAAGACTTTCGTTCATCTTCGGAACACAGATCTTTTTGATAAAAATCTGAGAGATTTCCATCCCTCCGTTGACAGCTACGCAACTACCACTTTGACGCTTCAGTTCATAAAGGATTCATATTAATTGAGAGGTTTAGTCCAAATTTTATGACATTTCAGAATGAACCTCTTTGGTTCTTGTGAAAGCTCAAACGTGCTGCATAATTCGAGAATGAACCTCATTGGTTCTTGCTGAAGCTCAAACGTGCTGCGTAACACGAGAATGAACCTCATTGGTTCTTGCTGAAGCTCAAACGTGCTGCGTAACACGAGAATGAACCTCATTGGTTCTTGCTGAAGCTCAAACGTGCTGCGTAACACGAGAATGAACCTCATTGGTTCTTGCTGAAGCTCAAACGTGCTGCGTAACACGTGAATGAACCTCATTGGTTCTTGCTGAAGCTCAAACGTGCTGCGTAATTCGAGAATGAACCTCATTGGTTCTTGCTGAAGCTCAAACGTGCTGCGTAACACGTGAATGAACCTCATTGGTTCTTGCTGAAGCTCAAACGTGCTGCGTAATTCGAGAATGAACCTCATTGGTTCTTGCTGAAGCTCAAACGTGCTGCGTAATTCGAGAATGAACCTCATTGGTTCTTGCCGAAGCTCAAACGTGCTGCGTAATTCGAGAATGAACCTCATTGGTTCTTGCAGAAGCTCAAACGTGCTGCGTAATTCGAGAATGAACCTCATTGGTTCTTGCTGAAGCTCAAACGTGCTGTGTAATTCCAGAATGAACCTCATTGGTTCTTGCAGAAGCTCAAACGTGCTGCGTAACACGAGAATGAACCTCATTGGTTCTTGCTGAAGCTCAAACGTGCTGCGTAACTCGTGAATGAACCTCATTGGTTCTTGCTGAAGCTCAAACGTGCTGCGTAACACGAGAATGAACCTCATTGGTTCTTGCTGAAGCTCAAACGTGCTGCGTAACACGTGAATGAACCTCATTGGTTCTTGCAGAAGCTCAAACGTGCTGCGTAACACGAGAATGAACCTCATTGGTTCTTGCAGAAGCTCAAACGTGCTGCGTAACACGAGAATGAACCTCATTGGTTCTCACGTCAAGCGAAAATGTTTGAGCTTCTGTTTACAACAACTGATGCGTAAGTTGATGAATGTTAATGTGAATAAAAGCCTAAATTCAATCTGTTCAACATATAAAGTGATTGTGCCTCTTCAGAAAATGTGGCCTTAACTGCTCGATTCATATGGATTAGTTTTACGATCTCTTTATTAACTTTTTGATGCGTCTAAGTGGTAGTTGCGTAGCTGTCAATAGAGGGACAGAAATCTCTCAGATTTCCTCAAAAAGATATTCATTTGTGTTCCGAAGATGAACGAAAGTCTTACGGGTTTGAAACAACATGACAGAATTTTCATGTTTAGGTGAACTATCCCTTTAGCATCTTCAAATGAAGACAGAGGTCATTGTCATTACTGTGTAGTAAAACTGCCAGGACAAGCGAGACTTACTGCAGGAAACCGAAGCGATCTGTGACCCTGTAGATGCTGTAGTCAGCATCCTCCCAGGGCTTAATGTGCACACCCTCGTGCCTGCCCTGCAAACAGCCCAACAAACAAAATGAGAAACTGGAGCAAAAAAAACCAAGAGATGATTGAGACTCAAATAACAACATAACTTCAACATGAAACACCACACACTCTGTTTAGAGCAATCCAGAAACTCCTAGAATCAAGAGATTTATTTCTCTGTATATCCTGGATACCTTATCTACTTCACACACTTATCTAAAAGGTATCTGAAATACGAGAGAATTTCCATCCAGACTGTCGCAGTGAAGCAGCAATGTAAGCATGACATCCAGCTGTTGTCCATCAAGACGCTTCCTCCTCAAAAGATTTTGGCTGTTGAAAGCTAAAACTTGCTGTATATGGAGGCACGAAGGAAGGCACTAAGGCTTGTCTGGATCCACTGTTCACACACCATCCTGTCCACTAAGTTTTGACCTTTTTATGGGCAGGTTTTTAAAGGCAGCATAGATATCCCTTCAGTGCCCATGATATCCCAATGTCTACAGTTCACACACAGTAAAAAAAATGGCACCCAATGGATAAATTTGTAAGGAGCAGAATAAACTCCATTTATACTGAGGAACACACTTTGTGTTCACAACATATTTTTGGTTTTATCAAAAGCTTTTGAACTTGGTTTAATGATCTAATTTGAATTTATTTTAGATCCTTAGATTTGATGTTTTATGCCTCTAAAGCATGTCTGAAACGCTTGCTTAGGTGGTACATTCATACAAAACCACTGTCTGTGAAGTCATGACTAGGAAGTGAGGCAGACGCAGACACAATCCATCCCCAAAAAATGACCACAATATGAACCACAACTACCCAAATATTACACATCAGCATTTTCATAACTGGTCTTGCATCAGTTGTGTGCAGCATCTCTAGGGACAAAAGTTGTTCCTTGCCAAGATCAGCAAATTGCAGCAACATTTTGGGAGGTGTAGTCTAGTGGTTAAATATCTGGGATAGTTGATCCATGAGTTATCACAATCGTTCAATTGAGCAAGACACTTAACTCCAAGCAGTGGTGTACCCTAAATCCTGGCCTTTCCAAGAGGATTGTCCTTGATTGTACTGCAAATACATCTGATTTAATGACTATGTGCTACTTTGTCAGTGTGCCTTGTTGTCCATATAGCTGAAGGTCAGGGACATTCATTAAAGAGCACCTATTATGGCATTTAAAATGTTCCAAATATTGTTTTAGAAGTCCCCAACAACAGTTTTGCATGCATGCAATGACAAAAAAGACTTTAGTTTTCTTATAATATGCATTTATTTTTACCTGTTTTGACAGCGATTCTCAAATGATTCCTTTAGTGATTCACTTTTCAAAACCCCGCCTTTACGTGACGCTAATCTGCGGTGATTGGTCCGATGACCCAGTCATTTGTGATTGGTATAGTTTGTGCAGATATTTTCGGAAACGGAACGCCCATCAAAGTCTTATAGTGACAGTAATTTGTTAATATGTGTCAGGAGTTATGAATATGAAAACCGCGTCGGTACCGTTTGATTGTAATATGAGCCTCAGCTGATCTCATTCATAAAAAAACTCCTCTATTCTCCTCACGAAGACTCGCGACAAATCAACATCCCTCAGGGCTTTTAGTTCAAAAGTGTGTAGATGAGGAGACATATTGATAGATTCTCATATGTCTGTGTCAAATTTCTAAACAGAGGAGTATTTTTTATTCAATACTTCCTCAAAATGCGCAGATGTAGCCTAATCATGAGCGATTGAGTCTCTTAGGTGTTGTTTTCAATTCATCCTGGCAGCCGGAGGGCGCTCTGTGCACATGTAGTCCATATATGGTACAGACAGACGAAGAAGATACCATGTGCCATAATAGAAGTCCATAATAAAAGCTTCCTGAGATCGCGAAACATGCAAATAGAGACATTTGAAGACTAATAAACACACAATCGCGACGATGTATGGTTTGTCTTCAAGCCACTTAGTCTTCAAATGCTCATCCTTGGGCAGATGAAAAAAGTTTGCTTTTGAGGCGCACTTCAGAACACAGCGTCTCGTCGCCATGATGTTTTCTAGTTTTCACTGGCGTCTTGGAGCGCAATAAGTGGGCGTATCGTATTCAAATAACTTGACAAGTTGACGTCATCTAGTCAGAGAAAAAGCTTCGGTCTTCTAACGATTTTTAAAAATGACTCAGAGTCGACTCTTACTTTTGAAAGAAAATAACTATATATATACGGTGCACTGTCATATTTCAAACTTTGCAGGATGTTTTTGTTCACTTAGATCTATGTTACACACAATTTCAAAATTCCATGATAGGTGCTCTTTAAAGCTACACTGTATTTTTTCAATATTAGAAAGGTGTAGAATGATGATGCAGTGAATGAGCGTAGAATCATGGATCTTTGATGGATCTAATAAGGTTTATGGATGAGTCGTATGAAGCAGGGCGCGATTACTAATAAGAGACAGATATCAGCGCCACACGTGAGTCCTGGGGGATATAAAAAATTGAGGATATACTGAACTACCCGCAAGTGCTGAATTACTACTCATACGGGTCAGTTTATTTAGCAAATTAAAATTGTTAGGACGCAATGCTGTTTCAATTGGTCTCCACTGTCTAAACTGCATTTGAGTGTGTTGAAAGTTATAATGTTAGTTTGTTGGCTGTATGTATGAGACTAGCAGTAAGCTACATCAACATTAGAACATCATACTGATTATATTCTAATATTTCATTGTGTCGAGCGACATAACATTGATTCGTTTTATATACATTTGCTTAACTGTCTAATAAAACATATGCAAGAACGGCATGTCAAGTCGAAGTTCATATATACATATGAAATCATACCGAATCAAGATCGATATTTGTGCCCATCGATCGTCTCATAAGCTAATGCTGATTTTAGGCATCTACGCTGTAAATCAACCAGTTAGCTATGGTGTTGTGGCACATACATTATGCAGGTTATATATTTTTATGTAATTTATTTTGCCACACAATATGTTGAGTTTTCTTTTGACTAAAACTAGACTAAAATGACGAGACTTTTTTTTGTCGACTAAAACTTGACTAAGATACCTTGAATTGTCTTTTGACTAAAACTAGACTAAAATGACAAGACTTTTAGTCGACTTAAACTTGAGTAACAAAAAAAATATGTGAATGACTAAATATGACTAAAACTAACAAGGACATATGGCACAAGACTAAGACTAAATTAAAAATAGGTGACAAAATTAACACTATCGCGAAGCTCTCGCCATCTCGAAAACGCCACGTCGATACTGGTCATCTTTTGAGTTCTCATTTTGTTCCAAAGTCTGCTTGACATGGTCATGTTTGAACGAAACTACAATAGTGTGCCGCTAGACGTTATGCAGTTGTCTGCGTCTGTTGCCATGGTTTCTACGGCAGTAAAAGCATAAAGGTAACGCGGATATGAGGCCATTGACAGGCGACTCACACGTCCCTTTTCCATGGTTTAAATCGCAATTTTCTCACAATTTACAAATAGTTGGAAACATTCGGGATATTGTAAGTACTCAACTGAACAAAATATAACACTGGCCTAGTGGTTTTTGGATATTTTACTGCAAAAATCTTACATATTGCACCTTTAACCAGTTTCCTCTTGTCTGGACATTGGCTCAACTGGTCAACATCCAAAACTTGGGACAACAAATACAGAAAGTCAGATTGTAGACAACTGAAAGGATGTAACTTGCCTTGTCATATTTATTGATGATTTCAGCCCGTTCTTCAGCTATTAGCGTATCAATGTCCTTCTTCATCTCAAAATCTGAAAAACACAAACATAAGACTTTGAGCAAATTGGCTCATTCAGATGTGTGGAAACATGTCCCTGAATGACGCTGACATTACTAGTCCTCTACTGATCCACCTTCAGGTCTGTTTGACTTAAACGCATGAAAATGATCCGACGCATTCCACATTCATTCCACCAATATTACAACATTCATCCAAGCTCTGCCTGAAGCTGACAGACATCCATGTGAGGTGTGAGGTTGCACATTCATCATGAGCTAAAAACAGACAAACAAGTGCTGTTATGTCAGCTAATTCTTCAGGCACGCTTTTTTTCTTTAGTCCGACAGTCTTGTCAGTAAAGATGCTGGACAAACTCATGTAACATGCAAGGAGATCAGGACTGAAGTCACATGGGCAACCCAACAATTATCACACTTTGCTGTGCAGGCCAACAATTCAACCTTTGCCCTTCCTAGATGACCCAATGTATGATTCTCTAGTCAGATTCACAAACAAACCCAAGCTTTGGCAAAAAAATGCTATAAAATTAAGCAGTAAGTCAATTTTCAGTTATGCAAGGTGGCGATGCTTTTGTGTAAGAAAAATATCCATATTTATAACTTTATAAACTGTAATCACTGGTTCCGAAAGCGATGCTTTTGTGTAAGAAAAATATCCATATTTATAACTTTATAAACTGTAATCACTGGTTCCGAACGCAAGAATAGTTCCGGCAGAAGAGTGACCTAGGAGTAGCTTAAGCTACAATGTTCATAAACGAGTAGATGCCTCTCGCGGTTCAAACAAATAGGGCTGGGCAACAAGCTCTCAGACATTTAGCTTTAAAAATTCTCGTTTTTAAATTCTAATTTGTGACCAGTGTTTTGTTAGTATAGTGCACTTCCACGTTCATCACTACGTCATGCGTCGGGTCAGATGTCACTCCGGAAGCCAGTGATTCTGGTTTATAAATTTATAAATATGGATATTTTTCTTACAAAAACGCACCAATTCACTTCAGAATGCCTTTATTAACCCCCTGGAGCCGTATGGAGCACTTTTATGATGGATGGATGGATGGATGGATGCACTTTTTTTGAGCTTCAAACTCTACGGTACCCTTTACATTTTAAAGCATGGAAGAGCCAGGTTATTTTTTAATATAACTCCGATTGTGTTTGGCTGAAAGAAGAAGGTCATACACACCTAGGACAGCTTGAGCGGAGCAAATTATAGGATAGTTTTTTATTTTTGGGTGAACTAAACCTTTAAACATCTGTTTTGGTAAATAAAAGTTTGAGGGTTCAAACCCCAGTAGCGACAATTCATAAACCCTTGCTATTGTGGCCTAAAGCAAGACACCCATAATATATTATATTATTTCAGGCTGACTAAACCATTAATAAATGAACTGTAACTTAAGCCACTTTGGATTTAAAAAAAAAAATTACTCAAAAGTGTGACTCGAAAGTTCTAGAAACAAAATATATACAAATTAGTTTTATCAATTTGGATCATTTAAAGGGATAGTTCACCCAAAAATGAAAATTCCGTCATCATTTACTCGCCCTCAAGTTATTCCAAACCGGTATGAATTTCTTCCTTGTGTTGAAAACAGTTGATGGATAGAATTTACTATGGGGATGGTAAATAGGCACCATCAACTGTTTGGTTACCCATATTCTTCAAAATATCTTCCTTTATGTTCAGCAGAAGAAAGAAACTCATACAGGATTAGAACAACTTGAGGGTGAGTAAATGATGACAGAAATGTTCTTTTTGGGCAAACTACCCCTTTAAGAGAAGCTTATTTGCGGATTCAAATGAACTGAGAAGGAGTCCTGTGAACCTCTGTGGCGACAGCATGAAATCAGAAATTGACAGAGCAGGACTGCCGCAGCTGATACCGGCCACCATGTGTTGAAAACTAGCGAGGTCTGTTAGTTCACATTCTCTGTGGGACAGGTGGGATTCTTACAGAGTCTACAGTTCACCAGACAACTGCTCTGCTGAGACACATGGGCACCTTTCTCTGTTTAACCACCTGTCCTATTAAAAAAACATCAGACCATATAAATGGAAACAAGTTTCCCTTTCAAACTTCTCTTCACTCTCAGAAAACTGTGCAAAAATGTTATCTTTACCCCTAGGTTTGTACCGTGCATGCATATTTTTTTCCCCCCTGTCATTGTTTTATCCCCTTAATCGATATATGAGCTGAATGTTCTTAGGTTGCTAAAGTTATTAAAGTGAAAATGCTGAAAAATGCTAATTTTGTCATCCTTTACTCACCTTCATGTTATTCAAAATCAATATTTCTTTCGTGGATCACAAAAATAGACATGTTATTTGAAAAAAGTGGCCAGTACATTTTTCAGCATTGCTTGTTCCATGGAAGAAATAAAATCATACAGATTTGGAACGTGAGGGTTAGAGTAAAAAAACGACAGAGTTTTTGTTTTTGGGGGAACTATTCCTTTAAAGGGTTAGTTCACCCAAAAATGAAAATTCTGTCAGTAATTACTCACCCTCATGTTGTTCCAACCATGTAAGACCTTCGTTCATCTTCGGAACATAATTTAGTATATTTTTGATGAAATCTGAGAGCTGTCTCACTCCTTCATAGGCTTTCAGAGGGACTGAAACTTGATGGCCCAGAATAGTAAGTAAAAACGTCATTTAAGGAGTCCAAATGACTACAGTGGCTCTGTATTAAGTCTATCATGCGACGAAAATACTTTTTGAGCGGAAAAACAACAAAAATAACGACTTTATCCCACTATCATTGTTGTTCAATTTGAGCCTCTGACGAGAGTTCGCGGGAGTGCCACGACGCATGCGCGAGAACTGAGATTAACCCTACTCCGAAAGAGTGAGCAGCCAGTAACAAGTAGTAGTAGAAGAAGAACGCCGTAATCTCAGTTCTCACGCATGCGTCGTGGCACTCCCGCGAACTCTCGTCAGAGGCTCAAATTGAACAACAATAATAGTGTGATGAAGTCGTTATTTTTGTTGTTTTTCCACTCAAAAAGTATTTTCGTCGCATGATAGACTTAATACAGAGCCACTGTAGTCATTTGGACTCCTTAAATGACGTTTTTACTTACTATTCTGGGCCATCAAGTTTCAGTCCTTCTGAAAGCCTATGGAGGAGTGAGACAGCTCTCAGATTTCATCAAAAATATACTAAATTATGTTCCGAAGATGAACGAAGGTCTTACATGGTTGGAACAACATGAGGGTGAGTAATTACTGACAGAATTTTCATTTTTGGGTGAACTAACCCTTTAACAACTTGTTGTCTATGGTAAGGGAGGAATATTACCATCCTAATGCTCTCTGCACAAAACCACCACCCTTGTGAGAAGTCAAATGTGCCACAGTAAACAGATCCGTCTTAAGACTTGAGCCAAAACCCTTTAATTTCTGCTACAGGGAAAGGCTTCTTTGAGAAACTAGCTATTAGCTGACCAGGGAAAAGAGGTCAAAGCTAGCAAGAGATGCCAGCATAATTTATTTACCGCAGTCTTGTCTATGAGTCGGGGAACTTAATGGCTTGACAGAAATCATGGGATCAAAAATATGGGCCACTACAAGTAGGATGTCTGCATAAACGTCTTACCTTTTGGACAAAAGCCAAAAATGGTTTCACGTGATATTGTGACTTGTCCTCCACACTATTCAAGGTTAACCCGAAGCTCTTTCAATTCTCTCATGAAAGTAAATACAGAAAGGTCACCCGCAGATCTTAACAAATAACCACATGCTTGCAATTATAAGTGTGCTAGGATTAGGGTTGGGCCGATAGACGATGCCATCGTCCATCGCCGATGGCTGACAGATATCACAATGTTGAGCTGGCGTCGTGATTTCTCCACCACAGCTAACTCCACCACTCCAAACATTAAAAGGCCTAACAAATTATAGGCTACTAGATGTTTTGTGACCTTCCATCTGGACCGTGAGACAGAACGTTAGCACCATTTTCCTGTTTCTAGTTTAAGTGAGCAGAGCGTTGTGGATCACACCACAAGCACTCGTGCCCATCACAAAACTCATGATCATTTGTGGTAATGATATTTCAGTGCTATATCCTTTAATAGTTTTATCTAAAGCCAAAGGTAGGGCTGGGCGATATGGCCATAAAATCATATCTCTGTATTTTTTGGTTGAATGGCGATACACGGTATATATCCCGGTATTTTCTACGTTTTTCTATTAGGAGTAAAAAAATATATTTTATTAATAATTTTATTTCATATCCTGCCCAATGATGTCCTAAAAAATGAATTAATACTTTTGTTTTTAAATTCACTAAACTAAAAAACAAAAAAAGCATTTTAGCGTATTTGATTACCCCATTATAATGGTCACTTTCATAAAAATACACTTACTTGTAGGTTTAAAATTTCACATATGGCACATTTATTGTCCAACAACATATATTTTACAAATGTGTACTTCAGTCAGAATTATTGCGCCGTCTGTTTGGCGCAAATGCACGTGGCGGCGCTCATTCACGGAAGCCTGAATTTTAACGGAGATTCACTTGCAGAAGGCTCGTCCTCTCCGGACAGCAAAATGGACATAGGACTTTCTAACATTTACAGATGAAGAATATACCTTTAAAATTTAAGTTATGCACTGAAGAAAGCGTCACATTTCAAACGCATTAAACACCGCAAGTATTTATCTGTCTGTCAGCACAAGTAGCCTATCTCTCAGAGCATCTGACAGGGCAAGTTGCTTTAATAAGTGTTAACTATATCTTGTCAGTTATTTTGAAGCCCTTAATATAAAGCATGTGTCATGTTTAGGACAAATTGTATCATGCACTTTCCCTGCATCAGCTCATTGTGCGTCCTCCGCTATTTTTCAGATGCGTTCGTATCAATCTACTGTATATCCATATAAACCTCACTGCCTCATTCCATATCGTTTCTAAAAAATCTATTGATATATCGCACAAACTCGATATACCGCCCAGCCCTAGCCAAACGTGCTTCATTCAAGCCCGTTCAGCTCCGTGCGTATTCTCTCTTTCTCCAGACGGGTGCTATTAACGGAGCTTAGCGCTCAACATTGTTTGATGGCTCGACATTGTTTGATGGCAATTTTGGTAGACATCGCCCAATCCTAGCTAGAATGTAGCCATTTTCTTTGATGTTTCAGACACAATTTTAGTAACGGAGTGTCTATTTACACCAAGTGTAAATAGCGTGCCTTATTGGGAAGTGCTATTCGCACTAGCTCCGGCCTAAAGGCCCATTTATACTTCTGCGTCGAGTGTACGCCGTAGGCTACGCGCGTAGCCGACGCCGTCGTGAGCATTTATACTTCTGCGCTGTTGTCTGCGTCTAGAGATGCTCCGATCAGCATTTTTGGGGCCGATCACTGATTACCGATCACCAAGATCATGATCTGCCGATTGCCGATCACTGCCGATCACAGAATGGCAGGGGAATGGGAATCTTTTATCTATAATCTTGCAGAGTTTGCACCATTTGTAGAAATGAAACTAACTCTAAATTAACTGTATTGAGAAAAAAAACTGTAGAAATAGGCTAGAGTCAAGATCTTGAAGAACCACCAAGTGTTTATTTTAGAAAATGAGATAACTTAAGGCTACTGTAGGCCATCTTTCCCAAATAAATGTATATAATAAATGTATATAATTATATCACCTAAATATTTGATCATACAGTGCATTTTTGTTTTTAAAGACAAATTTTCAGGTAGGTCTAACACTAGTATTGAGATAAGAAATACTAAAGACATTTAATAAGAAATCAAATGTAAATTTATATTGGTCTTCCCTGAATAAATTAAATTAGATTAATCCTTACACTTAAGGTTGCAAAAGTTAGTCATTCAAGAGCAGTGAGTGTCATAAAGGTTCATCAAACAACACAAGACAGAGAAACTCAGAGACAGCAGCAGTTTATTCGACAGCTGTCACTTTAAGAGCGGACACGGATATGGTTACATGCAGTTGCACAAACATTCACTCGCGAGTCACGACGGGGTTTACGTGCATACTCGTCAAGACGGTCATTTAGTACAATCATTTGTGTGTATCTGACCATTTCACCGCAATTTGTTCTCGCAAGCTTTTTGTGAGATGGCCTGTGTGTGTGTGTGTGTGTGTGTGTGTGTGTGTGTGTGTGTGTGGGCGCGCGCTCACGTCTGGAGAGCGCGTGAGTGCTGAGCGGTTTGAACACTGGCAAGACTAAAATAAATGCAAATGATAAACTTTAGTGACGATGCGACACTGCCTCGATTGTGCAAGTGGCAAATCCTGTCAACTGTGCAGCTTGATTTAAGTGCAGATGCGATGATATGAAGCCATTTGAGCATTTTGAAAGGGAGAGAGAGCGCGAAGTTTGTGAACTTACGCAGTCATTTGAAAACTTTCTGTGAGACGTAAGTTATTTAATAGAAATATGAATTGTACCTCACCTTCAGCATTATAATTATTTTACCCGCGCTGGAAAGAGAATGAGACGGTGTCGCTGCGTATCATGCCCTCGCTCTCACGGCAGGTGCGGGTTTATGTGTCAGCATGCGATCGATTCATGAGATCGGCCTTTTTAGAGACCGCCGATCAATCATCCCAAAGCGATTATCGACCGATCGAGATCGGATGCCGATCAATCGGAGCACCCCTATCTGCGTCAATGTGCAATTCCACATGCAGACGCTAGAAGGCAGTGTCCTCGGGCATGTTGGTGTAATCAAGACAACAGCCGAAGAAGAAGCAGCTTGATGTGTAGAATCTGTACATTCATGTCGAATATCAGCAGCAGTGAGAGAGCGGCTTTTCTTGCAGCTTGAGTTGTTGTATCTAATACAAATTAAGCATCTCTAGTTGATTAGTAAAGTTAAATAAGGCGATCTGGCGCTGGAATGCATTTGTGAAACCATGCGGAGCTTGTGGCCGCTGTTTTCAGCAGCGGTGGCTCAGCAAGCGATTGTTGTTGCGGAGACTTCATTCACGAAATATACCCTAATGTGTCCCTGTTCTTGATATACAATTACTGATTAACATCTTTGGTTTTAATGAGAAAATAAATAAACTATATTCAGCGGATCTATGTATTTATTTACTACCATAAAGAATCGCTGGACTGCAAAATAGTGTGTTATAGCAAACGTAAGGAACTATCATCCAATTTCTGGACACACACTCACACTCCTATCGCAGATTTTTTATTTATTTATTGACCTGAGGGAAGGGTTCTGGCAGACCAATCACAGCGCTTGCGGTCCGCGTAGAATTGACGCGTTGTTACATTTTTGGAGAGGTGCGCGTCAGGCTACGGCGTAGGGTACGGCGTATCCAACGCGTCTATGCGTAGGGTACGCCGTACCCTCTGCGTGCACTCGACGCAGAAGTATAAATTGGCCTTAACAATGCCTGTTTGTGAAAAACAAGATTAAAAAAATAACGTATTTCAACGTCTTCAGTGGCGTAGTCAGTTCAGCATAAGGCTTAAAGATCTAGGTTTTGATGCGATTGACCTGGAAAATATTCTAAAAATGGAAATAAAGTGCCTAACGAAATGTTTAATAATAATACAAGCATTTATTGGGTAGGGTTAGGGGTAGGTGTAGGTGTAGAGAGTCTTTTATTGTCCAATTAAGGCGGAATCCATTTAATAATTTTAATAAATATAATCATTTACACTCTGTTATTATTGCATCCTGTTAATGTACAACAATACTGAGGTACAAATAGTATGTATCTGTCAAAATAAAGTATAAATTGTATCTAATTACTATTTACACATAGCCTAGAAATCTAGACGCACACTAGCGGCAGCAAATCTAATTTGCAGCCAGGGTCGTCTAGCAACTCTCCGTTTGCTTACGAGCTGTAAAAACCAAACTCTGGTCAGGCCAATCACATCGTGGATAGAGTCGGTGGGCGGGCTTAACATAATGGCGGCAGAGTTGCGTTGGTTCCGCGTGCTACTTGTAAACAAAGAAGCTGGCGAACAGCGGTCTTTCGAATATGCTTTGGCCGTGACTCTGGAAGATTTGGAGTTAAGCTTTTCTTTGAGAAAAGAACAAAGAACAGCACTGAAGTCATTCTTAAGAAAGGAAGATGTGTTCGGAGTTTTGCCGACTGTATACGGCGAAAGTTTAATCTATCAACTAGCTCCGCTTCACCTTCTTCGTTGCTCTGGTTGGTTGTAGTGCTATCCTATTGCGTGCAGAGGGAATTTGAAAGACAACCATTTATCCCGCCCCTCGGATTGAGCCCTGCCAATGTTGAGTTCCCAGACCCAACATCTTGATGTGGGTCTGGCTTGTCAGGCTAATTTACACATATTGCAAAGAACTGCTACTTTTACATGGTGTAATTAGAATAT
Organism: Gobio gobio; assembly: GCF_949357685.1. Classification (NCBI taxonomy): domain Eukaryota; kingdom Metazoa; phylum Chordata; class Actinopteri; order Cypriniformes; family Gobionidae; genus Gobio; species Gobio gobio. Next base: position 29,116,163 of record NC_137121.1, on the reverse strand, counting down.
ATCACTACTCTCACTTAATAAATTGCATCTACAGCTATTTGCATTAGTGTAAATATCATCTATCGCTAAGAAAATATTATTTTCACTGAGTGTAAATAGAATCTAGTTGCTATTAACACAGTGCAAATAGCCTCTGCCTTTTAGTCAGAAGCTCATGGTCTTAATGAAACTTTGTTATGCAACTGTTTATCATTTCAACTTTTTGGATATGGTTTTAGCCATTTGTGACACCATAATATCAAACTAAGGGAATAATTATAGACTTAATTTTTCACTTACGCAACCAAACTGTCAATCACTCTGCTTCTTAAAAACTAAATGCCAACTCTAAATCCACAGTTGGATCCTGTTGAAAATGCCATGTGATGTTCAGCCAAAGGAATACAGGTGTGTCACTGCCAACAGGCTGCTGTTTGCACAGCAGGAGTGCTTTGTGAATACAATCAATCACATATCAGTGGCAGGAGGGCAATGAAGAGGTGCTGATGGGGAAAGATCCTTAAAATGTATCTGTGCTCAGTTCAGCTGTTTTTACTGGCAGTAGCCAATACTCAGACATGCAACAACCAGAGAGAGCAGTGCACAGTTCACATGAAAGTGCGAATAGTCACCATTGACGGACAGCTTTGGGTTAGTTTAGAATTTTGAGAACTGAATACTTGAACTTCCCCATGTAGGTTGTGTTCAATAAGCTGTACAAGAGTGAAGATTTAGCAATCAGTTTCACATTAGGCTTTAAGTTCTCTCAGTCCATGGAAGGTCCAACCATATAGTTCGAAGTTGCAGAGCCAAACTACAGAAATCTCACTGAAACCCAAGACTCAAACAACCAATAAATTAAAATACAAGTACAATAAATAAATTGGTGTTTTGTAAGATCTCGTGTAAATTTATCGTTTGTACGGCATTGATCTTCTGAGCTGTGCAGAGAACAAGTTTGGACTATTTGCAGAACAATATTGTGACATCCCTTCTCTGATACAATGCCAAAAACTACTCAAACAATCAGCCGTCATGACAAGTTTAGCATGTGATACACACTATTGTACGGTATGAACATTTCATATCACGAGTATAGTGACCCAGATTATCACGGTTTTGTTCAAATTTAAGTGTTCAAAAAGAACAGATGCACACACTGAAAACATTTCAACAAGTTTTATATTTGAAAATCAACAAACAGCAAATAAAACAAGCAGCTCTATGCACTTTTTTAAGCAAGATTCTATTCTGTGGCATTTCCTCCCTTATAATGACCATCGTCAATAGCAAAGCATTATAACAGCGCACATCTACGTATCACAACGGTACGTCGTTTCATTCAAATGCAACTTGCGTCTTACTTCTCTGTTTTTGATTGTATTGAAAATGAAATCAGAGGACTTTACTATTAATACCACTATAATTATTACTATAACTTCTTCTATAATCATCTTGTCTGGATGATTGTTTTGTACACAGTACAAAATGGATTTATAAACAGGTAAGATTTAAAACATTAATCTCAATTCAATATGTCCCCGTAATTATTTATGTGGTAAAGAACATTTTATTAAATCTGTGTAATAAGTGTACGATGAATATACAGCTCTGGAAGAAATTAAGAGACCACTTAACATTGATTTCTCAATGTTAAGTGGTCTCTTATTTTTTCCAGAGCTGTACATTATTATCCCTTAAATGTCACCCTTAATAGTCTTGTTTGAACGTGTTCGTTCGTCTTTGGCTCAAAGCCACTTGCTGTGAACTTTTCTTAACGGAAGCTTCACGTTAATTTCAAGTGAGTGCGATAAAATAATTAAACTAAAAACTAATCGTGTCCAATTATTTCCCAGATGTAGTTTTGGTACTGAGGTCAAAGTCCACGTGCCTTGCGTTCGCTGTACAACAGTGTGTGTGTGATGGTCACGGAGAGGAGATTTTAAGTGTTTCCCCCTAAAGCAGCGACTTTCTTCTTGCATGTTCTGCAGACAGGGTGACCATCCTCGATTAAGTTTTCCTCAGGACTTTTTGTAAAAGCCAAAAGATAACCACACCTCAGATTTGGTACTTTTAGAAGGCTGAAAAATCTCCGGCTGCTCCTGCCATTACTTCTCGGTACGTACCGAACCGTCAGTTTTGTGTACCGTTACACCCCTAGTGACACCAGAGTAAAAATATCCATGATTCTGAAGCTAAAAATACAGAATCATTTTAGACGAATATGCTTGCACTCTGTCACTAGATACATTTAAAATAATGTAGGTCATTTTTTACTGGTAACATGAGACATTTGAAAGTCCAGGGCTAAAAACAATGAAAAACATGTTCATTGTTTGTTGCCAAAGTCCAGCAAGTCAATAGTAATGTTCTGTTAATAGCTCAGCCTATGAACCCAGTTTCCCCCCGGACTCTACCCAAGGGAAAACTCAAGTGGCCTTCTCGTCTGAATGAAAGGTGTGAGGTATTTCTGAAGAATGTAAGAGGGCCTGGAATGTATCATAATGTCACAACCTTTTTAAATGAAATGAACTCTGATGAAAAATGGTAGACCACCAATAACACTACAGAACACTGGCGGAAGAACCTACAGAAATGCTAAATCCTTATGCAGAGATTTCTGTCAAACTTGTGCAGTTGAAACATTGAAAGCTGTAGATCTTAGCCAATTTGAAATGGTTAAAGGTCAGAATGAGCCAAAAATGACTCGACAAAGATAGATCATTTCAAGCAGTCTGATAAGGCGAAAAACATTATGGAGAGCAAAAAGTGACTCACATCACTTTTAAACCACAGTGTTCTAGAAACGGCAGGGAAAAAAAGAAGCCACAAACCTATTATTAGATGGCGGGCTGCATCATGTCAGTTTCTTCCCAGATGATCTAACAGAGTATTGCAAACACACATCAGCAGCCTGTGATCATCATGATCAAATGTCAAATTTCAGTGGCCAGAAATGCTTCACCTAACATTCCAACAAGCAAAATTGTAAGATTTAAGGTGCAAAGTGTCTCCAACACACTTGAGTGCACCGAACAGCCTCTTTTTGAGGACACACATGCGCAGCAGGCCACACATGTCAGTGAGATTGTGGTTCATTAGTTCTCACTGGAGGGTTTCAGAAACAGAAACACATGCTCTCTGTTGACCCACTTCCTCTTTTTTGAGTACAACTCAAAACGAACATCTAATCTAAGAACACTGTAAAAAATGATATGATCAATAAGTTATGACAAGGCAAAGTTTTACATTGCTTTAACTCATCAAAATATGTTAAGCAATTTTCAACTTTTTAAAAAGTTATACAAGATTCAACACATTTTTTAAGTCAGTTTAAAGTCATTTAAGTTTAAATGAAAGTACTTAATTTAATGCAGCCACTTTTTTTTTACAGTGCAGTGACTTGTGGCAACACCTTGCATATGGTAGGAGATTTAAAGGTAGGGTGGGCAATTTTCGGAGAGGCTAGCAAGCAATAGCGAGGTAGCTTTGAAAGCATAAGATCCCAGCCTCCCTTCAGTGCATTTCCAAAGCCACACCTCCTTCAAAACACATGAATGTGTACCAAAGACTTTATTCTGACTTTATTCGGTTGTATACCACAAGAAAAACAACAAACGGTGCTTATCTACACACACGTGGTGTAATACTACAAAAAATTTTTTTATAATCATAACCTTTATCTCCATACCAAAATTCCAGATGGCCAGATGTGATTCATCTTTTATAAATCGTTAAAATATTGACTGTAAGTATTTAAAATATTTAACTTTTTAAAATATTTGATGTTTAATATGAATAAATAGCACTCAAAAACAGCCGTCGATGGCATTCTCAAGTGAAACGAGTTGAGGCTTGGACCCAGAAACGGTGTTCCTTACATCACGACTTAACAAGCGGATAGGAAGACGGTGCACTTCGATTACTTATGGATGGGTAAAAGTGCAAGGCCCAATATGGCGAATAAGCCCCGCCTTCTAAATGAAGGAGCCAATCGTTGATTAGTAAAGTCATCGCAGCTGCCGTTAGAAGCTCCGGTTGCTAAAGAAACAGGCAGAGTTCTGAGACGCGCATTTAGGATTGCACATACGCATTAGCTTTGTCCAGGCTGAAAAACGCAGATTCGAGCATTTAGAAACCAAATGTATCTAGTGTGACAGTTGTCAGATTTCATTGGTGATTTCAAATATGAAATGTAATCGTAAGCTTGGCGAACAGTTTTGGAGAATTTAATGTTTCCCCATTCCCCATAAGAGATAGGAGCTGCACTTGCATGCCCGAGAGGCGTTTCAAAGATGGCCACCGAGTGAAATGACTTGTCTTAAAGGGACTTTGATGTGAGCAAATGAAAGCATCACGAGAGATGGTGTTAAACTACCTCATGTCTCAAAGCACATAACATTACAATAATAATGAACATAAACAGCTTAAAATCCCTGTAAAGTCAAAACTAAACATGAGTTCTGAGTTTCTCACACCACAGATAAATGTGTTATTAACCACCAAGCCAAATTTGAATCATAAGAAATCCGCAAGTACATAAAATAGCTTATCAAAAACTTGAAAAAATGAGCAGCATTCTCTGCTCTCAAACGCTGGGGGTGTGTCCGCTGTTGGCGCTGAAACCACGTCCACTCGTGGGAAAGCTGCCCTAGGACTCAAGACAACACTCACGTACTGATCACGATGCACCAGATAGTTGGTTCGGCCCCATTCTGCAGCGGATTATCAATGAATCCCAATTGTCTCCGGTGAAAGTTTGTAAAACGACACGGTGTAAAGTCACTGCAGGGGCAGTTATTGGTGGTGATCCTCAGCTCTCCATCAAGGTAGCTGTTCACATAATTAATCCACCTCTTCTTGATCATCGTGTTTTTTGTAAGCTGTTTTGTAAGTTGTAGGCTATAGTAACTAACAGTTCTGACAGTAACTCGCGATCGAACTGATGCGAATGTGCTGTATAGACATGTGCCGGTAAACGGTAATACGATATACCGCAATAATGAACATGCACAATATTGTTATCGTGGGCACTTCAAAATACCGTGAATAATTATTTATTACGAATTATTCAGATTTTTAGAATATATTTTAAGAATACTTTACCCATCAACCGTTTAAAATGAACAACGCGTCAAAGAGGAACGCGCACTGATGTAAACAGACCGTTCATGAGCCGAGCACATGGCGGAAGGCGTGAAGACGCACTGAAGTGCACATTCACTTTCAGACAGCAGAGGGCGCTGATGGAACAGCAGAAATACAGCCGTTTCCCCAGTAACCACAATCCGGTGCTCATCATCACATAACCTAATACTTAAAGACTTAAAGTCATTTTCAAACTTAAATTTTTTTTTTAAGTTTTAAATTACATGCCCTAGATATTGTTTGAATATGTTCTGACTGTTGTTCAATCACACACTTTACAATATGGCTCCATTATTTAACATTAGTTCATTCATTAATAAACTGACAATGAAAAATACTTCTAAAGCATGTATTAATCTTAGTTAAATGTACATTTCAGCATTTAATAACACATTATTAAAATCAAAAGTTGTAACTGTATTATTTAATGGACCTGAGCTTACACTAACAGTTGCTTTTTTAAACTAACATTATCAAAGAAGAATAACTTCTGTAAAAATGTAGCTATTCGCTCTTTGTTAATGTTAATGCATTAACTGCCGATACATTATTGTAAAGTGTTACCTATTGTTCTTTATAATTCTTTAGCACTTTAATCTGTTTTAAATATTTGTTTACTTTATAAATTTTTGTGTATTGCTTTATTGTATCTAAATTTTTGGTTCTTGTGTTATAAGACATTTTTTAAACCTGTTATAGTATGACAACACTTTTTTTGCAACTTTTTTTAAAATATCGTGATAATACCGTATACCGTGATAAAAGCTTCAGCAATTAATCGCAACATGAAAATTTGATACCGGCACATGCCTAGTGCTGTAGTTATGATCGTGTAGGGGAGGAGCCAGGCTCGGTGGCTCCAGTGCGTCATCGAGCCACCGTTTTAGCCCCGCCCAGAAAATCCTGAACACAGCAACGGTGAAAAACTGTTTAACGGTCTAACTTCTGAATTCAGTACTACATAGTTCACAGTCTTTGTAATGTGTTTCAGCAATACATTTCTAACATTTATAATGTGTTTAGAAACAAAACTCAGAATTGCCTTTACTGGGACTTGTGCTCTGACTGCTGACCCATCCAGTTCTGATGCTCACATGCCCACTGTTGGCGCTTTCGGCGGTGGACAGGGGTCAGCATGGGCACCCTGACTAGTCTGCGGCTATGCAGCCCTTTATCAGACACCTTTATCAGAACCAGCATTAACTTCTTGAGCAATCTGAGCTACAGTAGCTCGTCTCTTTGATCGGACCACACGGGTCAGCCTTCACTCCCCACGTGCATCAATGAGCCTTGGCCGCCCATGACCCTGTCGCTGGTTCACCACTGTTCCTTCCTTGAGCCACTTTTGAAAGACACTGACGCTGCAGTTTTGGAGATGCTCTGACTGACCCAGTCGTCTAGCCATCACAATTTGACCCTTGTCAAACTTGCTCAAATCCTTACGCTTGCACATTTTTCCTGCTCCTAACACATAAACTTTGAGGACAAAATGTTCACTTGCTGCCTAATATATCCCACCCACTAACAGGTGCCGTGATGAAGAGATAATCAGTGTTATTCACTTTACCTGTCAATGGTTATAATGTTATGCCTGATCTGTGTATACCCTGGTATACTTGGTACCAGGGGCGGTTCTAGACCCTTTTTAGGGGGGCTTCACCCTTAACTTCTGCCCCAGCCCCCCTAAAAAATGTGTGATTAACCTTTAAAGCATATGAAACTGGCGGGAGGCTTCGGCTTCGTCCCGTCTTTTAGTCAGCGTGTTCTTCAATCCGCACGTCATAAGCAGAGGTGTGTGCGTTCATCTGAGCCTCATTGGTCTGTCATCGCTCGTCAATGTCAAAATATTCAAGAAAACCAATCAAATCAGAGTAGGCGGGCTTTATGTTCACACAGAATCTGCTGAGGCTAAACGCGAATTTTAGTCGAATTTCACGTCAAGTGAGAGAAATGTAAGCTAAGACTCTGCTTCTTTAAGTCAGAAATGTTGAACAAAGACAAACATATCGAGGCAAATGAATAGCCTACACTTTTGTCTAATTTCGCCAATTTGAATTGAAAATAGGCCAATGTGATTCATAATGTAATTAACAAACAAGAAATATTAACAAAACCGTTTTCTTCAGATTAGGCATAAGATTAATAATGAATGTGTACATATTGCAAATTAATATTATTCCATTTGTAGCCTTCAGTAAATAAATAAAAAAGCTCGGCTATTTCAGACTGTATTGGGCATAAGATTAGTAATGAATGTGTTTATTTGGTGAATTAATTTAATAAACTCAAAACTTTAATAAACAGTAAATAAACGTGTCTTAGAAAAGTATTCATAAAACATAAATATTAGTATGTTAATATGTAAACCATATTTACTTTCTTCTCTGACGAAAATGGAAAAACTATATCAGTTAAAGCTCAGCGTTAGGAGGGGAAGAGACTGGGCAAGATAAAAACAGAGAAAAAAGAGAGACAAATAATCTACTGCCCACATGGTTTTCAAGCTACTGTTATCTAATTGTTTGGCCTTCAGAACATCTTAAAATGCACATATGTAGATCAGAGAAATAAACATTTTCTCGGGGGGGCTTTATAAGTATTAGCCTACTTCATAAGTATTACTAAACAGCCATCCTATGGATATGCATGTTAGTAAGCTACTAGTTAATAGCGCAATTTGGACCCTAAAATACCCTCACTGGGGGCTAAGCCCCCCTAAAATGAAAATCCTAGAACCGCCCCTGCTTGGTACTTACCCTTAAACATACCCAGGTATGTCACATAACCTGCTTTCTGGAATACCCCCTTAATGTAATGGTTTGTGGTTTGTTTACTTTAAATAATTAATGTTGTTAAACGTTCGCCGTTTCCCGCCTCCTTCTTCCCACAACAACATACCATGTTACGAAATCATCGTTTAAAAAAGTATTTTGACATTTCTATGTATTATATTGCTTTGACAAGTGAGTGTTTAAGAAAAGTGTTTGTCATTGAATCATCCATTTAAAATATTTATTCATAAACGCTGATTCATCCAATAACAAAACAAGTCTTGATGAATGAATTTTGTTCAAATGAATATATCTTTTAAATAGACTAAAGCAATGGGCATTTTGTCAGAACCTCTAGTTTGTATGTTATTTTGAAGTTTTTTTTTCTTCAGAAACGTGGGAGAATCACAATCTCCATTTTACACCAAAAAATTACTATTATCAATTTATCCAGAAGGCATCGTAGGACTGTGAAATGTTCGACCAATCATTGCACTCGGCCCGAATGCAATGATTGGACGAACATTTTATAGTCCTACGCCTTTCACAGACATAGCCTACACACACATACATTTAGACCTCTTAACTTAGCGATTGCTATCAGGATGTGAAGAGACTTTCAACCAACTATATTTCTGTAACGAATCACCTTTCAGGACATGTCACAGCGTTTAATATTATCCGCAAGAGCAGCCGACTCAAGTGGAAACCGGCGTGGGCCACACCTCGCGCTCTAAAAGAAGGTGAGGAAGTTAGGCTGGTGACCACAATGCATCCTGTCCTTCTGAAGTTCAAGGCTTCAACACGAAACGGCATCTCGTGGGAACGACCGGCAATTATTCACGTTTAAAATGTGAAACGGTCTTGGTGTCTAGTGTGTGTTGAAACTAAAGCACTTTACGTTTTCATGCAGAAATCAAGTCCCATTTGTTATAATAAATAGTAAGTTTACAATGCAAAGTCTTTACACAGACTGTTTAATGTTACATAATATGCATAAATAAGTCTGGCTTTTAAGTTATCTTTACACTGAATTTTGAGCAGGCACAGAACAGCCTTAACTTGTCTGTGTAAAATGCCATAATACACTTAAATATAATATAACTCAAGCTGAACGTGACTCGCGGTGGGTTTATTTAATGTATAGCTAGCACTCAAATAGCCTACAATTCATATAGATATCTAATATGGCATAATATGGTCTGCCGATGTAAAATGTCATTGATACAAGTGGCATATCAATCAAATGTCAAGTTTCAACTAAACGTGAAGTTTATCTAGCGGTAACTTTTAGTTGTGAACTGGCTCCACTAAAAACAAGACCAAGCTAGTTTCTAGACAAAATAAACACGTTGAAAGAAAGACTTTATCTGAGTTCGGACAGATCAGTTGACTTGCATCTGAGAAGTTGTTTTCACGCGCAGACGTGACAGTAAAGCATCGGCCGACAAAACACAATCTCATCAAACTGAGCGGAAATGAAAACAGCATTAAAATTCAAAGAAATAGCTTACCTTTGAAAACAGACACTCTGCGCTGGACAGGCTGTTGTTTAATAATAATCTGTGTTCATAGTGAAGCCGCTGAGCGTGGACAGACGAGACTCCAGTTCAACTCTGTCTCTGATCAGAGAGAGCACGAGAGGAGAGCACGAGCGCGCGCGCGTGTGCGTGTGCGTGTGACATGCAACTGCGGTTCACAATCACAAGATCTGTAAAATCAATATATAATACATATTTAAATGTTATTTAATTTTTTTTATTTATTTTTTTTACATTATTTTACTTTATTTTAAAGAAGTTTTAAACACAGAAGTGTATGATTGTTTTTATATAGTTATGATTAGCCTATTATTAGTATTGTTGTTGTTGGGCCTATTATTCATGTATTATGAACATATTATAAACAATATTTTTTATAATATTATAAATATATACATTTTATACAAATTATTAAATATAGGCTACTTCCTATCTGCATTATATTAGGCAGTAAGTAGTCCTGGTGCGTCCTCTAGCGGCCATATTTCTGTCCAACAATTTGGGTTAGGTGTATTTGCATAAAGGAGTAGTTCACTTTAAAATAAAAATTACCCCATGATTTACTCACCCTCAAACCATCCTAGGTGAATTTGACTTTCTACTTTTTGATGAACACAATCAGAGTTATATTAAAAAATAATAAAAAAAAAAAAAAAAAAATCCTGATGTTTCCTAGCTGTGCCAGTGACAAGGTCCATTGAGTTTGAAGCCAAAAAAGTGCATCTATCCATCATAAACGTACTCCACACGGCTCCGGGGGGTTAATAAAGGCCTTCTGAAGCGAATCTATGGGGTTTTGTAAGAAAGAAATATCCATATTTAAAACTTCTATCTAGCTTCTGCCAGGCTGCCTTCCGTATTCAACTTAGACAAGTGTAGCGGGTCTCGCAGTTCAAACCAAAAGTGGGCGTTTCTAAACTTGTGGGTGTTTTCAAAATGATGTGTGTTTATAAACCATGCAATGAAAATGATCCCCTTCACTCGAAACCACCCCTAAACCCAACCCACCTGTGACGTGGGCAAATCAGGTAGCAGTGAAAAACGCCCTCTGTTTATTGCCCCGCCCACTGATCTAGTAACTCCTACTAATCCTGCAGTAACCTATACTTGGTTCAAAACATAGGTTCAAAACGCTTATGCTACGTCTGACATCATAAGTCGCACCAGTTACGCTTTCTTCGTAAGTTGAAAATGGAAGGCGTTCTGACGGAAGCTAGATATTTTACTTTATAACATTTTAAATGGATATTTTTCTTACAAAACCCCATCACTTTGCTTCAGAAGGGCTTTATTAACCCCCAGAGCCGTGTGGAGCAATTTTATGATGGATGGATGTGCTTTTTTTAGCTTCAAACTCAATGGACCCCGTCACTGCCATTATAAAGCTTGGAAACATCAGGATATTTATTAATATAATACTGATTGTGTTCATCAGAAAGGTCATACACCTAGGATGGCTTGAGGGTGAGTAAATCATGGGATAATTTTCATTTTGTAGTGAACTACTCCTTTAATATCTGAAATAATAAACAGGCCTATCTTTAAATGCATGGCATGTTTATTCCTTTTTGTGTTTTGCTGCTTGATTTCAGATAGATTTGTCTTTTCTAAAAAAAAAAATGCTAAGCACCTATTTAATATATAGCCTAATGTAACATTAAATATTGAAATGTAATTAAAAATATATGTTGTGGGAATTGCTTGAGAAGAAATGAATTCAATATGTTTTCGGACAGACAAGACATATTTGTATTGTTGTTCCATATTTCACCACAGGAGGGTTTCAAACTACTGTCAACATGCAGAGAACAATGGATCAGACACCAGTTTGCAGATTTGACAAGTCAAATGATCTGTAATTGGTAATGAAAGTAAAATAAACATAGCTACACATTTTTTTTTATTAATCTATCTAAAGGCAGCTGAATGTTTTTGTATATGTGTTATTAATCACTGCCTTTGATTTTGTATATATATATATATATATATATATATATATATATATATATATATATATATATATATATATATATATATATATATATATATATATATATATATATATATATATATATATATATATATATATCGATTTTTCAGATTTTATGCAGAAATTAGCCTTGATTTAGTAAATTAATCTACTGAATGCTTACATAGTAAACTAAATATAAACATATGCAGACTAATTTTCTGCCTGAAGAATTTTCAATTTTAATTATTTTCTTATGACAGTAGCACCATATCAGTGTTGTTTTATTTAGATACCAATATAGCATAGTGATTTCAAAATAATACAAAAAATAGGCCTACAGCTTAGTAATAGTAATACACTAAGTGAGAAACATACATTGCCAAATCACAAGCAGCACACACTAAAATTGTAATGTTTTGGACTTGATGGACAAGACAAAATGAAGGAGTTATCCCCCTTTTTTTATGGCTAGTTAGCCATTAGCATTATGAATCAGCTGTCAGAGGCCTAGTCCACACGTACACGGGTATTTTTATAACCAGAGTTTTTCCTCCTCTGTTTAAAAAAACAATCCACACAAGCACGGTTTAAAAAAAATCTCCGTCCACATGAAAATGCAAACCGCGCTATGATTGGCTGCCTGATTTCCACATGGGTCCCATCCACGGAGGGATGCCATGGGCTCAGTGAAACCCTTCTACAAGTTTACTTTGGACTCAGTGACAGGTAACTGTACACATGGGCAGGCCCAAGTGGACTGAAGCTTCACACACTCGCCTTACTATGTTGTATTATTGCATTCTGGCGCCTCTGTTCTGCAATACAATGAGATAACTGCGCATGTATCTGTATAAGCTACATGTGATAAGCGCTGTTAGCAGAGTTATTAAAAGCTACGTCCGCCATTGCATAGACTCGACTCATGTAAGTTAAAGGGTTAGTTCACCCAAAAATGAAAATTCTGTCATTAATTACTTACCCTCATGTCGTTCGACACCCGTCAGACCTCCGTTCATCTTCGTAACAGAAATGAAGATATTTTAGTTGAAATCTGATGCCTCTGAAAGGCCTCCATTGACTCAATGGCACGGTTCACTCTCAAGAGCCTTAAAAGGTACTAAAGACATCGTTACAAAGTCCATCTCACTACAGTGGTTCTAAAATAACTTTATGAATCGGCGACAATAGTTTTTGTGCGCAAAAAAAACCCTAAATAACGACTTACACGGCCTCATGAAGCTTCGAAGCGTTATGAATCAGTGAGTCGAATGATGATTCGGATCGCGTGTCAAACCGCCAAACTGCTGAAATTTGGCGATTCAAACTGCTGATTCGACTCGCTGATTCATAACGCTTCGAAGCTTCATGAGGCCGTGTTTTGAAATCGTCATCACTATGTAAGTCGTTATTTAGGGTTTTTTTTGCGCACAAAAACTATTGTCACCGATTCATAAAGTTATTTTAGAACCACTGTAGTGAGATGGACTTTGTAACGACGTCTTTAGTACCTTTTAAGGGTCTTGAGAGTGAACCTTTCAGAGCCATCAGATTTACACTAAAATATCTTCATTTGTGTTCCGAAGATGAACGGAGGTCTGACGGGTGTCGAACGACATGAGGGTAAGTAATTAATGACAGAATTTTAATTTTTGGGTGAACTAACCCTTTAACGTTAAACAAAAGCGATAACGTCGCACAAACTGACGTCAAACAAAGGAGAGAACGGCGCACATTTTGACTTAACAAGCCTAAATCTCCTGTTTCACCATCCACACGACAACGCTGTAACCGGAGTTTCTAAAAAACTTCGCCCTGGCCGGAGTTTTCAAAAAAGTCCGGTTTCAGTAACTGGATACTGCGTTTGCGTGTGGACGACGAGCCAAACCGCATAGAAAAAGCTGCGGTTTTGAAAATACCCGTGTTCGTGTGGACAGGGCTGGTAGACTCTGTAACTACAACATCTGAAATGAAAAAGCATCTTTCCAGTATTTATTTATATAAAAAATTAGCTGTACATTCTGATAAAATATTTTGTTTTGCAAGCAACATATAAAGCACTATTGTGCTTCATTTTGCAAATGCTAATTCGCTTTAGTTCAGTTGGGTTGGGTTAAATTAGGGGTTCCACACTTTTTTTTTGTCAGCCGAACCTCTTTTACATCAAATATTTTTTTGAAGTATCTCTTGAGATGAACTCTTGTGCGTCAATTTAAAAAAGTTACTCTGAGGTCCTTAGAGGGAGAGAAAAAAATGTCAGTTTCAAAAAAACTAATAAAAATGTGAAGCATGGGAGCACAGACTTAAGTTTGATCTCGTTTTAAAGACATATGGCAGATTATTGTTGAAGTAAAATAAAGTTATAGAGGTTTAAGTTTATAAAAATTATTTTATATATATATATATTTTTTTTTAATGAAACATGTTAAACTCTAAAAATGCTAGAAAATCTAAATAAGTTAAAATTTGAGGTTGATATTTAAAAAAAAATTGTGGTAACACTTTTTTACAGTCTCCGTTACACAAGTTACATGTACTTACCATAGTAATAACAGTAAATTATGCATAATTACATGCAACTAACCCTCAACCAAACCCTAATCCTACCCTAACCCTATTGTAAGTACATGTAGTTCATCAATATTACTCATTACACTGCAATTGCACTGTAACAACGTCAATTGAAAATAAAGTGTAACTCTTTATTTTAATGTGGTGTAGTTAAACACGCACTTACTATGGTAACAACAGTAAATTATGCATAATTACATGCAACTAACCCTTAACCAAATCCTAATCCTACCCTAATCCTAGTAAGTACATGTAGTTAATTAATATTACTCAGTACTTAAATATACACACACTGTAACAATGACACCTTAAAATATAGTGTAACCAAATGTGCTTTCAGTAAGTTTTAGTTTAGGTCAAATATCACACACATACACACACACCTTTTTTTATTACACACATACAAATTCTGACATCCATACCAACACACCCACACAATTATATCTGCATAATCTATCCAATTGGCTCTATAATTATGCAGAAGCAGAAAACAGGAATAAAGCGAGTATTAGCTTTATAGGTCTAAACTGAGAAAATGGCACCATCTGGTAAAAAATAGTAAAAAAAAATCTATGTATTTAAGCCTTGCCAACAGAATGAAAGCCTATTAATAAAGACTGCATCATTGTATAGTTAAATGCCCCTGGGCAGTTTCAATGGGGACATTTTTGTCCTTAAGGTCCTGAGTGGAACTATTTTGTGTACCTAGTGTAAAATAGATTTATTAAAGGAAATGGGGGTGAAATAGTAAAATTCCAATATAAATACATGCTTGTGCCAAGATGTATGCTAGGGTGGTCCACAAAAATGAAAGTTGTAATTTCAACCATGATAGGCTACTCTCTCAGTTTGTTACTTAGCCCTATTGGAATTATGCTGCAAAATATTGGTTTAATTGACCAACATTTAATAATAATAACATTTAGAGGTTGCTCAGTGCTCTCGAGTTTTGTTTATTTCCGTTGTTCACCTCCAGTACCCGGAAGGTAAAGAAGAAAGTTAAGCATATCAGATAGTCAGAAAATGCAATATGTATTAGAAAACAACACATTAAAGTAATTAACTGCTGGAGGATGAAGATGGAGCAAGTAGAACATTTTTAATTAAATCCAAAAAGTTTCAAAAGTAAAAATTCCAGACTGTCCTTCAAAAAAACCTGACTATATAGGTTGTTTTTCAAGCACCTTATTACAACCTTTATTTACGTTTTAAAGTCATGCGCCCTCTAGCTGGCGTAAAAATAATGACAGTGTCGTGTTACGTCTGTCGTCATGAAATGACATATGACTGTCGTTACCAATCAAAATGTGTGTTCATTTAAATGCAATGTGTGGAGCGTGTTTGTAACACAATGCTGTTGACATAGTAAATACAGTGCAGCGCTTCCGAGCTTCATCAGAGCTACACCAGAACGCCGGCTTACCATTGGCCGACGCTGTTCACATGAGCACCACGAAGTGTGATGCTGACGCAGGAGCTGACCAACGTCAACAGCGTAAGAGAATGACACAGATGTGAAATTGTTGAATAAAATCATTATTTTTATTAGTTTTTTGCGCACAAAAAGTATTCTCGTCGCTTCATAACATTTAAGGTTGAACCACTGGAGTCACACGGACTATTTTAATGAGGTTTTACTTCCTTTCTGGGCCTTGAAGGTGGTAATTATATTGCTGTCTATGGAGGGGTCAGAGAGGTCTCGGATTTCATCAAAAATATCTTCATTTGTGTTCTGAAGATGAACGTCTTACGGGTTTGGAACAACATGAGGGTGAGGAATTAATGACAGAAATGTCATTTTTGGGTGAACTAACCCTTTAACACATTAACACAGGCAAAATTATCAAAAACAAAACTGAAAAAGACAAAAATGTCCATAAAGACGTTCTCTGATGTAGGCTAATGGTCACATGACATACATGGAAACAGTTATTTTGATTCTTTTAATTTTATAATTAGGCTATTTATTTACTGTAGGCTATAGGGCTGCGTTAAAAAATGTACTGTGGTAATTTGTTTCATGAACTGAGATGAAAAATGCGTTAAAGTTCACCCAAAATCAAAACTGTTCATTTGCGAAACACAAATGAAGATGTTTTAATGAAATCTGAGATATTTCTGTCCCTCCATTGACAGTCCACGCCCACTTTGATGCTTCAAAGAGTAAAAATAATTCATATGAATTGAGCGGTTTAGGCCAAAATCAGGGCCTGTGTGGTTAATACAATAATATGCCTAATTGTAATAAGAATTGTAATAATTGTACATTATAAATAATACTTGATAATTATACAAATTTTACAAAACTTTAGTTTGTTACAAAACTGGGCCCCACTTTATATTAGGTGGCCTTAACTACTATGTACTTACATAAAAAAATAAGTACAATGTACGTACAGTGTTTATATTGTGTTGCAAACACTTTTGCTGATATTGAGGTGGGATACGGGTAGGGTTAGGGACGGGTGTGGTGGTTTGGGTAAGTTTAAGGGTAGGGTTAGGGACGGGTGTGGTGGTATGGGTAAGTTTAAGGGTAGGGTTAGGTGTAAGGGAAGGGTCAACAGTGTAATTACAAATGTAACTACGGAAATTAATTACAGATGTAATTACATACAGGTATATTTATAATGTAAGTACAATGTAAAGACATGTATGTACACAATAAGTGCATTGTATCAAATTATTAATTAAAATGTTAGTACATAATAGTTAAGGCCACCTAATATAAAGTGGGTCCCAAAATTGAAGTCTTAACCCCTTCAGACCATTGAAATGGACATCACACAGTTTTTGGTTTAAACCAATAAGATTTTATGTTTTTATACGAGTACTGCGTGGTCACTGATTGGTCCCTGAAAGTATGACCATAGAGGCACATTATAGAAGCGGAGGCACACCCATAGAAGCGACATGCAGAGATGGAGTTTGTGTGGAGCAGCATTCACTGTAAGCCAAACTGCTAATTAATAGCTTTTGATGAACTTACAAACCCAGAACCCCGTTTGAGAAACCCTAGTTTAAAGGCTAGATTGAAGTGAAGTGACAGGGTGTGTAGCCTGAGGGGCCAAATGTGGCGTCTCTGGCTGGTCTCAGGCACACAGTGACATTTACCGGCTGCTCTGTTGCCTGCATACAAATATCACACGCCACTGTGTAATGGTAACGTTTATCATGCCTAGAGGATGTTTAGTTCTCAGAGGTTTCTCTTTCATAGATCATAGAGTTTAATGGAGTTCTCATCTCAATTATGTTTCATATACACTCACCTAAAGGATTATTAGGAACACCTGTTCAATTTCTCATTAATGCAATTATCTAATCAACCAATCACATGGCAGTTGCTTCAATGCATTTAGGGGTGTGGTCCTGGTCAAGACAATCTCCTGAACTCCAAACTGAATGTCAGAATGGGAAAGAAAGGTGATTTAAGCAATTTTGAGCGTGGTATGGTTGTTGGTGCCAGACGGGCCGGTTTGAGTATTTCACAATCTGCTCAGTTACTGGGATTTTAACGCACAACCATTTCTAGGGTTTACAAAGAATGGTGTGAAAAGGGAAAAACATCCAGTATGCGGCAGTCCTGTGGGCGAAAATGCCTTGTTGATGCTAGAGGTCAGAGGAGAATGGGCCGACTGATTCAAGCTGATAGAAGAGCAACTTTGACTGAAATAACCACTCGTTACAACCGAGGTTTGCAGCAAAGCATTTGTGAAGCCACAACACGCACAACCTTGAGGCGGATGGGCTACAACAGCAGAAGACCCCACCGGGGGCCACTCATCTCCACTACAAATAGGAAAAAGAGGCTACAATTTGCACAAGCTCACCAAAATTGGACAGTTGAAGACTGGAAAAATTTTGCCTGGTCTGATGAGTCTCGATTTCTGTTGAGACCTTCAGATGGTAGAGTCAGAATTTGGCGTAAACAGAATGAGAACATGGATCCATCATGCCTTGTTACCACTGTGCAGGCTGGTGGTGGTGGTGTAATGGTGTGGGGGATGTTTTCTTGGCACACTTTAGGCCCCTTAGTGCCAATTGGGCATCGTTTAAATGCCACGGCCTACCTGAGCATTGTTTCTGACCATGTCCATCCCTTTATGACCACCATGTACCCATCCTCCAGGGCTTAAAAATGAAAAATATCAATCGGTTCACTCCGAGCAGAATCGATATTATAGCGTTTCCATTTTTGCATTCCTCAATAAACATTACTGTTCCGAAAACGGTTTGATATGAAAAAAAACCGGTTAATAACGTTATTTTAATTTAGCCTATACTTTAAACAAATACGAATAAATAGACTTATTTTCACTCAATAATAATATAACGCATGGTAATTAAACTTGAATATTTATTTCATAACATTTTTAAAACCAGAAATAGACCTACATGCATTAATTACAAAGCATAAACAGCGGACCTGTTTTAATGGAGCGTTAGACAATAGAAAGTGGCTCTCTTATGCCGAATTTTTTTCAGAAGAGTGATAACATTCTTTGTACATAACTTTTTTTCAACACGACTTGTTTTAAAAATTGCATGAATAAAGAATAAATAAACTGGATAGCCATTGCTCTTTTAATGCACCGTCAACTGCTAATTTCAAAGCAAACACTGCGCAACACTGCATCACATAATCAAATTCAGTCAGCTAATAAAGCTTGATCATTTAATGCAATATAACATACCATTTAATACGAAGCATCATTCGTCTATATAGAAAACATTGACCTGTCCTGTATTGGCAATCTGAAAGACTATAGGAAAAATGTTTGATAGATGCTATAGCCTACTTGGATAGGCTTAAACGGAATCCATAAACTAGCCTAAATCAGACTATTTGATCTTAAAGTCCGTACTGCTTATTTAAACGTACGAAAAGAATGTCCTCCAATACCTGTGCTTTCATTGTAGACCTCAGTGGGGAAAGAAATGTACTTGAGGCATGAAAATGCGCGCTCTACACTGACTTGCGTACCGGTATATTCATAGATGACTGGAGCGCGAGCATTTCACTCACGCTTGATCCGTCAACGTCACATGCTGTACTACTCAACTCATGATTGGTCACTGCCAAATTAAAATATTAAAGAGAACGATAAAATAACGTTATTAACCGGTTAATGGTCATTTCAAATTAACGTTTCTGTTCAGAACGATTCAAATTGATTTTGACTTTGTTTTCGTTTTTGTTCCTCTTAAAATTTCGTTCGTTTACGGTTTTCGTTTTCGTTCCTTGAACCGGTTCAGAGCCCTGCCATCCTCTGATGGCTACTTCCAGCAGGATAATGCCCTATGTCACAAAGCTCCAACCATTTAAAATTGGTTTCTTGAACATGACAATGAGTTCACTGTACTAAAATGGCCCCCACAGTCAACAGATCTCAACCCAATAGAGCATCTTTGGGATGTGGTGGAACGGGAGCTTCGTGCCCTGGATGTGCATCCCACAAATCTCCATCAACTGCAAGATGCTATCCTATCAATATGGGCCAACATTTCTAAAGAATGCTTTCAGCACCTTGTTGAATCAATGCCACGTAGAATTAAGGCAGTTCTGAAGGCGAAAGAGGGTCAAACACAGTATTAGTATGGTGTTCCTAATAATCCTTTAGGTGAGTGTAAATATCCGGATTTCTGAGGTTTCCCAGTACCTTAGGAGAAGAAAATATACAAAATAAAACTATAAAAACTTAGCATAGCTCAGATAATTTGATCTTGCAAGAATTTGATGAGAAATGTTTGAGTTCATATTTGGATTTTGATTGCAGGCAAAATGAGCACAGTTTGAGACATATGAGAAAATAGAGCTGTTTTTCTCAGTAGAAAAATCTGAGAAGGAAAAGACTTGGCTACACTATACAAATGTTTCATCCCATGTTTGGGTCACATACTGTGTGAACAAACCCAACGGCTGGTTGAATGTTTTTTTTTTTTTTTTACATTTTTCAAACCCAATGGTTGGTTACATTTTTTTTTTTTCATTTTTAAACCTAACGGTTTAAATGTGGTATTTTTTATTTTATTTTAAACCTAACGGTTGGTTTAATTAGTTTTTTTTTTTTTTTTTTTTAACCTAACTGTTGGTTTAAATTAAAAAATAAAAAATAAACCTAATGGCTGGTTAATTTTTTTCCAATGTTTAATTTTATTTATTTATTGGTTGGTTGGTTGGTTTAAAACTTCTAAAACTTAATGGTTGGTTTACATTATCCATTATTATTATTTTTTTTTAAACCTAACAGTTGGTTTAATTTTTTTATTTTTTAAACTCAATGGTTGGTTTAATTTTTTTTTTTTAAGTTTACCTAACAGTTGGTTCAGTTATTTTTTTTTTTTTAAACCCAACAGTTGGGTTTGTCCATATTTGACCCAAACATGGGTTGAAACAACCCCAAAACATGGGTTGAAACAAACAATAACAACCCCAAAACATGGGTTGAAACAAACAATAACAACCCCAAAACATGGATTGAAACAAACAATAACAACCCCAAAACATGGATTGAAGCAAAAACAACCCCAAAACATGGATTGAAACAAACAATAACAACCCCAAAACATGGATTGAAACAAACAATAACAACCCCAAAACATGGGTTGAAACAATAACAACTCCAAAACATGGGTTGAAACAATAACAAACCCAAAACATGGGTTGAAACAATAACAACCCCAAAACATGGGTTGAAACAAACAATAACAATCCCAAAACATGGGTTAAAACAATAACAACCCCAAAACATGGGTTGAAAAAATAACAACTCCAAAACATGGTTTGAAACAAACAATAACAACCCCAAATCATGGGTTGAAACAATAACAACCCCAAAACATGGGTTGAAACAAACAATAACAACCTCAAAACATGGGTTGAAACAAACAATAACAAACCCAAAACATGGGTTGAAACAACAACAACCCCAAAACATGGGTAGAAACAATAACAACCTCAAAACATGGTTTAAAACAATAACAACTCCAAAACAAGGGTTGAAACAAACAATAACAACCCCAAAACATGGGTTGAAACAATAACAACCCCAAAACATGGGTTGAAACAATAACAACCCCAAAACATGGGTTGAAACAACAACAACCCCAAAACATGGGTTGAAACAAACAATAACAACAACCCAAAACATGGGTTGAAACAATAACAACCCCAAAACATGGGTTGAAACAATAACAACCTCAAAACATGGGTTGAAACAATAACAACTCCAAAACATGGGTTGAAACAAACAATAACAACCCCAAAGCATGGGTTGAAAACAATAACAACCCCAAAACATGGGTTGAAACGATAACAACTCCAAAACATGGGTTGAAACAATAACAATCCCAAAACATGGGTTGAAACAATAACAACCCCAAAACATGGGTTGAAACAAACAATAACAATCCCAAAACATGGGTTAAAACAAAGAAACCCAAAACATGGGTTGAAACAAACAATAACAACCCCAAAACATGGGTTGAAACAATTACAACGCCAAAACATGGGTTGAAACAAATAATAACAACCCCAAAACATGGGTTGAAACGATAACAACTCCAAAACATGGGTTGAAACAATAACAACCCCAAAACATGGGCTGAAACAATAACAACCCCAAAACATGGGTTGAAACAAACAATAACAATCCCAAAACATGGGTTAAAACAAACAAACCCAAAACATGGGTTGAAACAAACAATAACAACCCCAAAACATGGGTTGAAAAAATAACAACTCCAAAACATGGTTTGAAACAAACAATAACAACCCCAAAACATGGGTTGAAACAATAACAACCCCAAAACATGGGTTGAAACAACAACAACCCCAAAAATGGGTTGAAACAAACAATAACAACCCCAAAACATGGTTTGAAACAATAACAACCTCAAAACATGGTTTGAAACAATAACAACTCCAAAACATGGGTTGAAACAATAACAACCCCAAGACATGGGTTGAAACAATAACAACCCCAAAACATGGGTTGAAACAAACAATAACAACCTCAAAACATGGGTTGAAACAAACAATAACAACCCCAAAACATGGGTTGAAACAACAACAACCCCAAAACATGGGTTGAAACAAAAAATAACAACCCCAAAACATGGGTTGAAACAATAACAACCTCAAAACATGGTTTGAAACAATAACAACTCCAAAACATGGGTTGAAACAAACAATAACAACCCCAAAACATGGGTTGAAAACAATAACAACCCCAAAACATGGGTTGAAACAATAACAACGCCAAAACATGGGTTGAAACAAATAATAACAACCTCAAAACATGGGTTGAAACAAATAACAACAACCCCAAAACATGGGTTGAAACAATAACAACTCCAAAACATGGGTTCAAACAATAACAACCCAAAAACATGGGTTCAAACAATAACAACCCCAAAACATGGGTTGAAACAATAACAACCCCAAAACATGGGTTGAAAAAATAACAACTCCAAAACATGGTTTGAAACAAACAATAACAACCCCAAAGCATGGGTTGAAAACAATAACAACCCCAAAACATGGGTTGAAACAATAACAACCCCAAAACATGGGTTGAAACAATAACAACCCCAAAACATGGGTTGAAACAACAACAACCCCAAAACATGGGTTGAAACAAACAATAACAACCCCAAAACATTGGTTGAAACATTAACAACCCAGCATTTTTTAGAGTGTACACAACAATCTAAATTCGTTCTCTGTGTAATCTCATAGTGGTCGTACAGATAGAATTGACAAATTCAAGAGACCTTTCCTATTTACATGGAAAGTTGCATTTATTATTTACACTTTGACAGTTGTAAAAATGACTAGGGGGAAAAAGAATTTTCTGAAGGAAACGTCTTTGCTAAGATATGTTTAGTGGTTGTTAGCATGTTAGTTATACTACTTTATCCAGTGCTTTACAATACAACAATGCAACTATAAAAAATGTCCACCCATTTTTTTTCAAAGCACATTGACATTTCCCACAACACTAATCTTTGCAATTTACCTAAAATAAGTTCAATAAAAACTATTTGTAAATCTATTTAGCGTTATCTTCTCAAAAAAAAAAATCTGTATTTTTTGGCCACTATGTGAGTACGTTTAAGCGCATTTAAATTGATCTACGGGTCATTTGCATGTTTATGTGTGTGTCTGCAGTGATAAATTGTGTTCCCCAAAACAAAGGTACACACACTGAGACCCAGTGCGCTATAACAGTGCTCATTATAGTCTCATCAGTGTCACAGTGAAATAGCCACCACTTACATCAAGAGCATTAAAACACAGATTATTCAAATGATAATGCCACATTTCTATCTCTATTTGACCCAAAACATGGGTTGAAACAATAACAACCCCAAAACATGGGTTGAAACAATAACAACCTCAAAACATGGTTTGAAACAATAACAACTCCAAAACATGGGTTGAAACAAACAATAACAACCCCAAAACATGGGTTGAAAACAATAACAACCCCAAAACATGGGTTGAAACAATAACAACGCCAAAACATGGGTTGAAACAAATAATAACAACCTCAAAACATGGGTTGAAACAAATAATAACAACCCAAAAACATGGGTTGAAACAATAACAACTCCAAAACATGGGTTGAAACAATAACAACCCAAAAACATGGGTTGAAACAATAACAACCCCAAAACATGGTTTGAAACAATAACAACCTCAAAACATGGTTTGAAACAATAACAACTCCAAAACATGGGTTGAAACAATAACAACCCCAAGACATGGGTTGAAACAATAACAACCCCAAAACATGGGTTTAAACAAACAATAACAACCTCAAAACATGGGTTGAAACAAACAATAACAACCCCAAAACATGGGTTGAAACAACAACAACCCCAAAACATGGGTTGAAACAAAAAATAACAACCCCAAAACATGGGTTGAAACAATAACAACCTCAAAACATGGTTTGAAACAATAACAACTCCAAAACATGGGTTGAAACAAACAATAACAACCCCAAAACATGGGTTGAAAACAATAACAACCCCAAAACATGGGTTGAAACAATAACAACGCCAAAACATGGGTTGAAACAAATAATAACAACCTCAAAACATGGGTTGAAACAAATAATAACAACCCCAAAACATGGGTTGAAACAATAACAACTCCAAAACATGGGTTCAAACAATAACAACCCAAAAACATGGGTTGAAACAATAACAACCCCAAAACATGGGTTGAAACAATAACAACCCCAAAACATGGGTTGAAAAAATAACAACTCCAAAACATGGTTTGAAACAAACAATAACAACCCCAAAGCATGGGTTGAAAACAATAACAACCCCAAAACATGGGTTGAAACAATAACAACCCCAAAACATGGGTTGAAACAATAACAACCCCAAAACATGGGTTGAAACAACAACAACCCCAAAACATGGGTTGAAACAAACAATAACAACCCCAAAACATTGGTTGAAACATTAACAACCCAGCATTTTTTAGAGTGTACACAACAATCTAAATTCGTTCTCTGTGTAATCTCATAGTGGTCGTACAGATAGAATTGACAAATTCAAGAGACCTTTCCTATTTACATGGAAAGTTGCATTTATTATTTACACTTTGACAGTTGTAAAAATGACTAGGGGGAAAAAGAATTTTCTGAAGGAAACGTCTTTGCTAAGATATGTTTAGTGGTTGTTAGCATGTTAGTTATACTACTTTATCCAGTGCTTTACAATACAACAATGCAACTATAAAAAATGTCCACCCATTTTTTTTCAAAGCACATTGACATTTCCCACAACACTAATCTTTGCAATTTACCTAAAATAAGTTCAATAAAAACTATTTGTAAATCTATTTAGCGTTATCTTCTCAAAAAAAAAAATCTGTATTTTTTGGCCACTATGTGAGTACGTTTAAGCGCATTTAAATTGATCTACGGGTCATTTGCATGTTTATGTGTGTGTCTGCAGTGATAAATTGTGTTCCCCAAAACAAAGGTACACACACTGAGACCCAGTGCGCTATAACAGTGCTCATTATAGTCTCATCAGTGTCACAGTGAAATAGCCACCACTTACATCAAGAGCATTAAAACACAGATTATTCAAATGATAATGCCACATTTCTATCTCTATTTGACCCAAAACATGGGTTGAAACAATAACAACCCCAAAACATGGGTTGAAACAATAACAACCTCAAAACATGGTTTGAAACAATAACAACTCCAAAACATGGGTTGAAACAAACAATAACAACCCCAAAACATGGGTTGAAAACAATAACAACCCCAAAACATGGGTTGAAACAATAACAACGCCAAAACATGGGTTGAAACAAATAATAACAACCTCAAAACATGGGTTGAAACAAATAATAACAACCCAAAAACATGGGTTGAAACAATAACAACTCCAAAACATGGGTTGAAACAATAACAACCCAAAAACATGGGTTGAAACAATAACAACCCCAAAACATGGGTTGAAACAATAACAACTCCAAAACATGGGTTGAAGCAATAACAACCCCAAAACATGGGTTGAAACAATAACAACTCCAAAACATGGGTTGAAACAATAACAACCCAAAAACATGGGTTGAAACAATAACAACCCCAAAACATGGGTTGAAACAATAACAACCCCAAAACATGGGTTGAAACAAACAATAACAATCCCAAAACATGGGTTAAAACAATAACAAACCCAAAACATGGGTTGAAACAAACAATAACAACCCCAAAACATGGGTTGAAAAAATAACAACTCCAAAACATGGTTTGAAACAAACAATAACAACCCCAAAACATGGGTTGAAACAATAACAACCCCAAAACATGGTTTGAAACAATAACAACCCCAAAACATGGGTTGAAACAATAACAACCCCAAAACATGGGTTGAAACAATAACAACCCAAAAACATGGGTTGAAACAATAACAACCTCAAAACATGGTTTGAAACAATAACAACTCCAAAACATGGGTTGAAACAAACAATAACAACCCCAAAACATGGGTTGAAAACAATAACAACCCCAAAACATGGGTTGAAACAATAACAACGCCAAAACATGGGTTGAAACAAATAATAACAACCTCAAAACATGGGTTGAAACAAATAATAACAACCCCAAAACATGGGTTGAAACAATAACAACTCCAAAACATGGGTTGAAACAATAACAACCCAAAAACATGGGTTGAAACAATAACAACCCCAAAACATGGGTTGGAACAATAACAACTCCAAAACATGGGTTGAAACAATAACAACCCCAAAACATGGGTTGAAACAATAACAACTCCAAAACATGGGTTGAAACAATAACAACCCAAAAAACATGGGTTGAAACAATAACAACCCCAAAACATGGGTTGAAACAATAACAACCCCAAAACATGGGTTGAAACAATAACAACCCCAAAACATGGGTTGAAACAAACAATAACAATCCCAAAACATGGGTTAAAACAATAACAAACCCAAAACATGATTTGAAACAAACAATAACAACCCCAAAACATGGGTTGAAACAATAACAACCCCAAAACATGGTTTGAAACAATAACAACCCCAAAACATGGGTTGAAACAATAACAACCCCAAAACATGGGTTGAAACAACAACAACCCCAAAACATGGGTTGAAACAAATAATAACAACCCCAAAACATGGGTTGAAACAATAACAACCCCAAAACATGGGTTGAAACAATAACAACCCCAAAACATTGGTTGAAACATTAACAACCCAGCATTTTTTAGAGTGTACACAACAATCTAAATTCGTTCTCTGTGTAATCTCATAGTGGTCGTACAGATAGAATTGACAAATTCAAGAGACCTTTCCTATTTACATGGAAAGTTGCATTTATTATTTACACTTTGACAGTTGTAAAAATGACTAGGGGGAAAAAGAATTTTCTGAAGGAAACGTCTTTGCTAAGATATGTTTAGTGGTTGTTAGCATGTTAGTTATGCTACTTTATCCAGTGCTTTACAATACAACAATGCAACTATAAAAAATGTCCACCCATTTTTTTTCAAAGCACATTGACATTTCCCACAACACTAATCTTTGCAATTTACCTAAAATAAGTTAAATAAAAACTATTTGTAAATCTATTTAGCGTTATCTTCTCAAATAAAAAAATCTGTATTTTTTGGCCACTATGTGAGTACGTTTAAGCGCATTTAAATTGATCTATGGGTCATTTGCATGTGTATGTGTGTGTCTGCAGTGATAAATTGTGTTCCCCAAAACAAAGGTACACACACTGAGACCCAGTGCGCTATAACAGTGCTCATTATAGTCTCATCAGTGTCACAGTGAAATAGCCACCACTTACATCAAGAGCATTAAAACACAGATTATTCAAATGATAATTCCACATTTCTATCTCTATTTGACCCAAAACATGGGTTGAAACAATAACAACCCCAAAACATGGGTTGAAACAATAACAACCTCAAAACATGGTTTGAAACAATAACAACTCCAAAACATGGGTTGAAACAAACAATAACAACCCCAAAACATGGGTTGAAAACAATAACAACCCCAAAACATGGGTTGAAACAATAACAACGCCAAAACATGGGTTGAAACAAATAATAACAACCTCAAAACATGGGTTGAAACAAATAATAACAACCCAAAAACATGGGTTGAAACAATAACAACTCCAAAACATGGGTTGAAACAATAACAACCCAAAAACATGGGTTGAAACAATAACAACCCCAAAACATGGGTTGAAACAATAACAACTCCAAAACATGGGTTGAAACAATAACAACCCCAAAACATGGGTTGAAACAATAACAACTCCAAAACATGGGTTGAAACAATAACAACCCAAAAACATGGGTTGAAACAATAACAACCCCAAAACATGGGTTGAAACAACAACAACCCCAAAACATGGGTTGAAACAAACAATAACAATCCCAAAACATGGGTTAAAACAATAACAAACCCAAAACATGGGTTGAAACAAACAATAACAACCCCAAAACATGGGTTGAAAAAATAACAACTCCAAAACATGGTTTGAAACAAACAATAACAACCCCAAAACATGGGTTGAAACAATAACAACCCCAAAACATGGTTTGAAACAATAACAACCCCAAAACATGGGTTGAAACAATAACAACCCCAAAACATGGGTTGAAACAATAACAACCCAAAAACATGGGTTGAAAAAATAACAACCTCAAAACATGGTTTGAAACAATAATAACTCCAAAACATGGGTTGAAACAAACAATAACAACCCCAAAACATGGGTTGAAAACAATAACAACCCCAAAACATGGGTTGAAACAATAACAACGCCAAAACATGGGTTGAAACAAATAATAACAACCTCAAAACATGGGTTGAAACAAACAATAACAACCCCAAAACATGGGTTGAAACAAACAATAACAACCCCAAAACATGGATTGAAACAAACAATAACAACCCCAAAACATGGATTGAAGCAAAAACAACCCCAAAACATGGATTGAAACAAACAATAACAACCCCAAAACATGGATTGAAACAAACAATAACAACCCCAAAACATGGGTTGAAACAATAACAACTCCAAAACATGGGTTGAAACAATAACAAACCCAAAACATGGGTTGAAACAATAACAACCCCAAAACATGGGTTGAAACAAACAATAACAATCCCAAAACATGGGTTAAAACAATAACAACCCCAAAACATGGGTTGAAAAAATAACAACTCCAAAACATGGTTTGAAACAAACAATAACAACCCCAAAACATGGGTTGAAACAATAACAACCCCAAAACATGGGTTGAAACAAACAATAACAACCTCAAAACATGGGTTGAAACAAACAATAACAAACCCAAAACATGGGTTGAAACAACAACAACCCCAAAACATGGGTAGAAACAATAACAACCTCAAAACATGGTTTAAAACAATAACAACTCCAAAACAAGGGTTGAAACAAACAATAACAACCCCAAAACATGGGTTGAAACAATAACAACCCCAAAACATGGGTTGAAACAATAACAACCCCAAAACATGGGTTGAAACAAACAATAACAACCCCAAAACATGGGTTGAAACAATAACAACCCCAAAACATGGGTTGAAACAATAACAACCCCAAAACATGGGTTGAAACAACAACAACCCCAAAACATGGGTTGAAACAAACAATAACAACAACCCAAAACATGGGTTGAAACAATAACAACCCCAAAACATGGGTTGAAACAATAACAACCTCAAAACATGGGTTGAAACAATAACAACTCCAAAACATGGGTTGAAACAAACAATAACAACCCCAAAGCATGGGTTGAAAACAATAACAACCCCAAAACATGGGTTGAAACGATAACAACTCCAAAACATGGGTTGAAACAATAACAATCCCAAAACATGGGTTGAAACAATAACAACCCCAAAACATGGGTTGAAACAAACAATAACAATCCCAAAACATGGGTTAAAACAAAGAAACCCAAAACATGGGTTGAAACAAACAATAACAACCCCAAAACATGGGTTGAAACAATTACAACGCCAAAACATGGGTTGAAACAAATAATAACAACCCCAAAACATGGGTTGAAACAATAACA
Source organism: Gobio gobio (assembly GCF_949357685.1). Lineage (NCBI taxonomy): Eukaryota > Metazoa > Chordata > Actinopteri > Cypriniformes > Gobionidae > Gobio > Gobio gobio. The sequence goes on along the minus strand of NC_137121.1, from coordinate 29,086,548 downwards.
ACCTCAAAACATGGTTTGAAACAATAACAACTCCAAAACATGGGTTGAAACAAACAATAACAACCCCAAAACATGGGTTGAAAACAATAACAACCCCAAAACATGGGTTGAAACAATAACAACGCCAAAACATGGGTTGAAACAAATAATAACAACCTCAAAACATGGGTTGAAACAAATAATAACAACCCAAAAACATGGGTTGAAACAATAACAACTCCAAAACATGGGTTGAAACAATAACAACCCAAAAACATGGGTTGAAACAATAACAACCCCAAAACATGGTTTGAAACAATAACAACCTCAAAACATGGTTTGAAACAATAACAACTCCAAAACATGGGTTGAAACAATAACAACCCCAAGACATGGGTTGAAACAATAACAACCCCAAAACATGGGTTTAAACAAACAATAACAACCTCAAAACATGGGTTGAAACAAACAATAACAACCCCAAAACATGGGTTGAAACAACAACAACCCCAAAACATGGGTTGAAACAAAAAATAACAACCCCAAAACATGGGTTGAAACAATAACAACCTCAAAACATGGTTTGAAACAATAACAACTCCAAAACATGGGTTGAAACAAACAATAACAACCCCAAAACATGGGTTGAAAACAATAACAACCCCAAAACATGGGTTGAAACAATAACAACGCCAAAACATGGGTTGAAACAAATAATAACAACCTCAAAACATGGGTTGAAACAAATAATAACAACCCCAAAACATGGGTTGAAACAATAACAACTCCAAAACATGGGTTCAAACAATAACAACCCAAAAACATGGGTTGAAACAATAACAACCCCAAAACATGGGTTGAAACAATAACAACCCCAAAACATGGGTTGAAAAAATAACAACTCCAAAACATGGTTTGAAACAAACAATAACAACCCCAAAGCATGGGTTGAAAACAATAACAACCCCAAAACATGGGTTGAAACAATAACAACCCCAAAACATGGGTTGAAACAATAACAACCCCAAAACATGGGTTGAAACAACAACAACCCCAAAACATGGGTTGAAACAAACAATAACAACCCCAAAACATTGGTTGAAACATTAACAACCCAGCATTTTTTAGAGTGTACACAACAATCTAAATTCGTTCTCTGTGTAATCTCATAGTGGTCGTACAGATAGAATTGACAAATTCAAGAGACCTTTCCTATTTACATGGAAAGTTGCATTTATTATTTACACTTTGACAGTTGTAAAAATGACTAGGGGGAAAAAGAATTTTCTGAAGGAAACGTCTTTGCTAAGATATGTTTAGTGGTTGTTAGCATGTTAGTTATACTACTTTATCCAGTGCTTTACAATACAACAATGCAACTATAAAAAATGTCCACCCATTTTTTTTCAAAGCACATTGACATTTCCCACAACACTAATCTTTGCAATTTACCTAAAATAAGTTCAATAAAAACTATTTGTAAATCTATTTAGCGTTATCTTCTCAAAAAAAAAAATCTGTATTTTTTGGCCACTATGTGAGTACGTTTAAGCGCATTTAAATTGATCTACGGGTCATTTGCATGTTTATGTGTGTGTCTGCAGTGATAAATTGTGTTCCCCAAAACAAAGGTACACACACTGAGACCCAGTGCGCTATAACAGTGCTCATTATAGTCTCATCAGTGTCACAGTGAAATAGCCACCACTTACATCAAGAGCATTAAAACACAGATTATTCAAATGATAATGCCACATTTCTATCTCTATTTGACCCAAAACATGGGTTGAAACAATAACAACCCCAAAACATGGGTTGAAACAATAACAACCTCAAAACATGGTTTGAAACAATAACAACTCCAAAACATGGGTTGAAACAAACAATAACAACCCCAAAACATGGGTTGAAAACAATAACAACCCCAAAACATGGGTTGAAACAATAACAACGCCAAAACATGGGTTGAAACAAATAATAACAACCTCAAAACATGGGTTGAAACAAATAATAACAACCCAAAAACATGGGTTGAAACAATAACAACTCCAAAACATGGGTTGAAACAATAACAACCCAAAAACATGGGTTGAAACAATAACAACCCCAAAACATGGTTTGAAACAATAACAACCTCAAAACATGGTTTGAAACAATAACAACTCCAAAACATGGGTTGAAACAATAACAACCCCAAGACATGGGTTGAAACAATAACAACCCCAAAACATGGGTTGAAACAAACAATAACAACCCCAAAACATGGGTTGAAAACAATAACAACCCCAAAACATGGGTTGAAACAATAACAACGCCAAAACATGGGTTGAAACAAATAATAACAACCTCAAAACATGGGTTGAAACAAATAATAACAACCCCAAAACATGGGTTGAAACAATAACAACTCCAAAACATGGGTTGAAACAATAACAACTCCAAAACATGGGTTGAAACAATAACAACCCAAAAACATGGGTTGAAACAATAACAACCCCAAAACATGGTTTGAAACAATAACAACCTCAAAACATGGGTTGAAACAAACAATAACAACCCCAAAACATGGGTTGAAACAACAACAACCCCAAAACATGGGTTGAAACAAAAAATAACAACCCCAAAACATGGGTTGAAACAATAACAACCTCAAAACATGGTTTGAAACAATAACAACTCCAAAACATGGGTTGAAACAAACAATAACAACCCCAAAACATGGGTTGAAAACAATAACAACCCCAAAACATGGGTTGAAACAATAACAACGCCAAAACATGGGTTGAAACAAATAATAACAACCTCAAAACATGGGTTGAAACAAATAATAACAACCCCAAAACATGGGTTGAAACAATAACAACTCCAAAACATGGGTTCAAACAATAACAACCCAAAAACATGGGTTGAAACAATAACAACCCCAAAACATGGGTTGAAACAATAACAACCCCAAAACATGGGTTGAAAAAATAACAACTCCAAAACATGGTTTGAAACAAACAATAACAACCCCAAAGCATGGGTTGAAAACAATAACAACCCCAAAACATGGGTTGAAACAATAACAACCCCAAAACATGGGTTGAAACAATAACAACCCCAAAACATGGGTTGAAACAAACAATAACAACCCCAAAACATTGGTTGAAACATTAACAACCCAGCATTTTTTAGAGTGTACACAACAATCTAAATTCGTTCTCTGTGTAATCTCATAGTGGTCGTACAGATAGAATTGACAAATTCAAGAGACCTTTCCTATTTACATGGAAAGTTGCATTTATTATTTACACTTTGACAGTTGTAAAAATGACTAGGGGGAAAAAGAATTGTCTGAAGGAAACGTCTTTGCTAAGATATGTTTAGTGGTTGTTAGCATGTTAGTTATGCTACTTTATCCAGTGCTTTACAATACAACAATGCAACTATAAAAAATGTCCACCCATTTTTTTTCAAAGCACATTGACATTTCCCACAACACTAATCTTTGCAATTTACCTAAAATAAGTTAAATAAAAACTATTTGTAAATCTATTTAGCGTTATCTTCTCAAATAATTTTATTTTTTATTTTTTGGCTACTATGTGAGTACGTTTAAGCGCATTTAAATTGATCTACGGGTCATTTGCATGTTTATGTGTGTGTCTGCAGTGATAAATTGTGTTCCCCAAAACAAAGGTACACACACTGAGACCCAGTGCGCTATAACAGTGCTCATTATAGTCTCATCAGTGTCACAGTGAAATAGCCACCACTTACATCAAGAGCATTAAAACACAGATTATTCAAATGATAATGCCACATTTCTATCTCTATTTGACATGATGATCTATAAAACTGCCAGAGCTGCATGTTCCCCGTGCAAACCAGTGCTGACAGAGGATCCATTCCCGCTACAAAGAAGGGTGTTTGCACTGAAGGGTGTAATTTCCAAACAAGATGGCGTGATGTGCGTGGTGTTTTGGCAGACGGACAATAGGAGACACCTGTGACAGGCAATGGGCCCTTTAACAAGCCAGACAGTGGCATAGCCCACGTCATTCGCTCTGCACCTCCTAAACCGCATATGACCAAGGAAAGCATGTCACGTCCTACACCTGCCTGATCAGATATTGGCAAAGTGCATTATTTGTGTGAAAAGATGTTTTTGGCAGACATTTTGGTATAATCGTGGGATGAAGAGTCTCTTGTTTGCTCTAAATATTTGGCGATGGTTGATGACAGTCCCTAACATCTTAATGTGTCCCCTAGGACATACAATCTTGGCTTCTGACTAGTAAAAGTGATTGCAAGGCGTCAAGTTAATGCAAGAAAGAAGACGGTTTCAATCACAGTTTAGAATGTTATGATGGAGTTTATCCGCTTGTTAAGTCGTGACGTAAGGAACGCCGTTTCTGGGTCCAAGCCTCAACTCGTGTCATTTGAGAATGCCATCGACGGCCGTTTATGAGTGCTATTTATTCATATTAAACATCAAACATGTTAAAAACCTAAACATTTTAAATACTTACAGTCTACACAACAGTCTCTGCTCTGAATAGTTGTCAGGTTGATTTTGAAAGGCAAAAATTCTAAAAATATGATTCGAACAGTACAATGAAACTGTTGTCAGTTGAATTTTGAATGGCAAAAATGTGAACAATTTGAGTAATTGTTTGAGTAATTACTTTTTGAATGGCGAAAATCGAACAATTTTTAAGTAATTTAAGTCATTTTTACTGTTTTAATTGTTACTACTGGAAACTTGAATTTCTCTATCTAAAAAATCTATCTATCTATCTATCTATCTATCTATCTATCTATCTATCTATCTATCTATCTATCTATCTATCTATCTATCTATCTATCTATCTATCTATCTATCTATCTATCTATCTATCTATCTATCTATCTATCTATCTATCTATTTATTTTTGGCGAATAATTAATCACTGCCGAGTTTCAATGGTGAAAAAAGTAATTCAACCAATAAATTGCTTTTGTTGTTGGTTACATTTTTACTGCAAAAAAAAAATACATTTGATTAAAAAAAGCCCCCCCCCCCCCAAAAAAAACCCAATTTGAGTAATTGTAACAAAACAAATTAATCAGAAAATTCAGTAAATAGATGATAAAGGCATTGAAACTTTGTCAGCTAGATTTTTAATGGATTAGTTATTTAATTGATTTTTATTAAATGTAATCCTTCTATTGACATTTTTTATGCAATATCTCAACACACACACACACACACACACACACACACACACACACACACACACACACATGTTTGTTTTTGTGAAATGTGAGGACATTCCATAGGCGTAATGGTTTTTATACCGTACAAACCATATTTTCTATCCCCTTACACTGCCCCTGCCCCTAAACCTAGCCCTCACAGGAGACTGTGCAGTTCACTTTCTGTGAAAAAAAACTTGTTTTGTGTGATTTATAAGCATTTTGAAAAGTGAGGACATGGGGAACGTCCTCATATTTCACCCTCTTTTTGTAATACCTGTGTCATACCCATGTCATTATACACATTTGTGTCCTGATATTTCACGAAAACATGCCCACACACACACACACACACACACACACACACACACACACACACACACACACACACACACACACACACACACACACACACACACACACACACACACACACACACACACACACACACACACACACACACACACACACACACACACACACCTGATTTCCATGTTTTATAGGGACATTGCAAAGACATAATGATTTTTATACATGTAAAAGAAAATGGACAAGGATTGTGGATATTGCCATCTTTTAACTATACTGTGGGGACATTTTGTCGCCATAATGTAGAATTAAACACACACACACACACACACACACACACAACTTGGAATGATATCTAGATTAGTGTGACAAAACAATTAATCATACTCAGAATGTTCCCAGATAGGAATTGAAGGGGGAGATGAAACCGATACTTGTAAAATGTACAAATGTACAATCTACTGCACTTTCCTGCAATGCTGCAAATCTGCCACTATAAAGTTTTCATTCTTTTAATTCAGCTAAGAGGTCAGACTGTGACATTATTGCTCTTCTAGTATTCTTCGCTTTATACAAATTCACAGGTCAGAGTTGACCAAACCTGAACTTTAAAACCAAGTCAAAATCGAGCGACATTGCTTTTCCGGTCTCCAGAATTTGCATACGTATGAATGGAAGTCAAGGGAACTAATAGTGTACGACACAAAACGACACAAAATCTGAAAAGTTTATACAAAGTATAATTGAAAAATTTCACGTCAGTGGAATTTTGAATGGTGAAAATTTGTCCTATTTAAGTCATTAAGTTTTGGTGATTCATTCATCATTGCCAAGTTTCAATGGTGAAAAAAGTAAATAAGTAATTCAACCAATGATTTCCTTTGGTTGTTGGTTAGATTTTGACTGCCACAAATTATAACAATTTGAGTAATTGTAAGTATTTCTACCAATGAATTCCTTAAATTTGTTTCCATACAGCATTTTTTTAATACAATATCCCAAAATTCACATACAAATATGTGACCCTGGACCACAACACCAGTCATAAGTCTCACGGGTATATTTGTGGCAATAGCCAACAATACATTGAATGGGTCAAAATGATGGATTTTTCTTTTATGCCAAAAAATCATTAGAATATTAAATTAAGATCATGTTCCATATTAGTAGTAATATGCATTGCTAAGGACTTCATGTGGACAACTTTAAAGGCGATTTTCTCAATATTTCGATTTTTTTACACCCTCAGATTCCAGATTTTCCAATAATTGTATCGTGGCCATTTATCAATGGAAAGCTTATTTATTCAGCTTTCAGAGGATGTATAAATCTCAATTTCAGAAAATGTACCCTTATGACTGTTTAGTGGTCCAGGGTCACATATGTGGATGGAAACAAAGCTACACTTACTATAACCTACACACACGTGTGGTTCACTATCTTTGTGGGGACTCTCCATAGACATTATGATTTTTATACTGTACAAACTGTATATTCTCTCCCCTTACAATAACCCTACCCTTAAACCTACCCATCACACAAACCTTCCTTCATTTTTACATTTTCAAAAAAACGAATTCTGTATGATTTTTAAGCTTGTTTCCTCATGGGGACCCTCCATTTACAGCGACTAGAGTCCCCATGAGTCAGTGCACACACACACACACATGGAATATCTATATTAATCATTAGCCTGACAAAAAAGTCATACTCAAAATGTTCCCAGATAGGAAATGAAGGGGGGCGAGGGAGAGATGAAACTCTTTTTCATACTTTTTCAACTTAAAAATATACAAATATCCAATCTACTCCACTTTCCTGCAAACCTGCCGCTTTAAAGTTTGCATTCTTTTAATTCTTTGCGTGATGCGAATCTGCAGGTCAGAGTTCACCAAAACACTTTGCGTTTTCGGTCTTCCTGTATTTGCATGCGTATGAATGGAAGTCAATGGAACGAAAAGCATACGACAAAACGACACAGAAGCTGCAATGTGTTGATGCTTGTGCGCAGCGTGCCAAAAACAAGCACTATCCTTGCAAGCACCAGGATTTCCTTCAGGAAATGCAAATTGTCTGTTGCTTCATGTGAATGAATCACGAAGGTCGAGGGTTTGTGCATTTGACAAACAGGACTATTTCATGTCATTAGAAGTTGAAGAAATGGCAGGTTCCGCAGGGTCAGGTCAGGAAAGTAAGTACGCAGTTAGACTGTCTCAGATACCATAAATACATTTGGCTCTGTTGACTCCCTGATGCGATAAAGGCTGCAAAAGCCCTCAAGCGCTGATGTCTGCGTGACCCTCGACTCCATTGGTCAGAGATGAGACTCAGATTGCGGCCTAACACACCCACCCTCTCCAGTCCTCCCTGCATGTACAATTGGAGAGGGGGGTTCAATGAATGTCAGCCCAATTTATGTTTACTCCACTAAAATTGTTGACTGATGTGGAAATCGAAACCGTCTGGCAAATGTCGCCTGCCCTGTATATTCGCTGTTTTTACATCTAATGGTGGAATTGAGTTTGACTGAAGTGGGCAAACATGAGAGATCGGATTATTGATACAGTACGGACGGCCTGTCTGTGCATCCCCTGGTCTCCATTAGGTCCTCTTCAGCCTAACTCGGCAGTAATGGATTCCCTGGGAGACTTGATGAGCCCCCAAGCCACTTGTGTGAGCTTAGGGGGCCGGCGTGGATGCGTGCCGCAGCTGCAACCATTATCGAGAGGAAGTGAACGTCGTCAATGAGCGCAACAACACCCATTGCTTCCACGTCACAGCCACAGACTGCCATGTTTACCGAAATGGCATTGATCCAGCCTTATGACGGCGTCGGCTCTCCGGTCACGCCACATTTTCAGAGGCAATTTACTCGCATCTGCTCCGATAAGCAATTTCAGACACAATGTCTTATTTGTGTTGTCTCACACATTCCATGTCAGAAAGCCTTTTATCGCTACATGCAAACATCATTCTGCCCTTTGCTTTGGAAATGATCTGTCCTACCTTGTCATTTCTCACAATTTTTGTGTCACTCAAAACTGTTGGAATGCTAAAAGGATAAAGCATATTACCTAGAAGACCTGGTGAGACCTAGGGGATATAAAAAGATTTTTCGAAAACTGTCATATTGTGGGGTCCAATGTTGTTTTGGGCCCATTGACTTTCATGGACAAAACAATTGAAACATTCAGTTTCACTTTATTTTGATGGTCACTTTCACACATTTTGTTGACTATAAGTAATGTTGCACCTACATGTGTACTAACTCTCAATAGAGTGTTAGTAGTAGAGTATTAGTAGACTGGTAGGGTTAGGGTTAGGATAAGTTGGCATGTAGTTGCAAAGTTTCTTATAGTCAGTCGAATGTCATTTGGCGCGAGGTCACAGCGTTTGGGTTTGCGGTTAGAGCCAGGGCAGACGACAGTATGAAGCGTGCAAAGAAAAGCAGTGTGTGGGACCATTTCACCAAAAAGAACGACACAGATGTAAGTTGCAACTTGTGCGTCTTTTACGCATTCTGAAGGTGCCTGTTTTATCCATTGGTTTTATCGTGTTGCAGTCTATTAGACAACATTCCGCATAAGATGGGCTTACATTTGGAAATATATTACATCTACATTTCAGTGGTAACACATAAGGTGTTGATCATCATTTCTTTATTATTGTTAGCACTACCTCAAACTAAAGCGGCGTCTCTTCGGAGCTGTCATTTTCTTAAATGAGCCGCGGCAATGTTTCAAATGAGCTTCTAACGCTAGACAAATGTCTTTATTTTCAACGCGATCACCTTGTACCCAAACCATTTCGAAACTAAGGAGCCATTTGTCCTCCGATTACAAACAAGCTCCTCAGCGCCGCGTTTGCGGGACTCATGTTTCGCGCTGTAGGGGATTTTAAAAAAGTGACGTGAGTGGAAGGGAGGCGTGTGAGAGCGGGAGGCAGAGCGGCAGAGAGATGCGACAGAGTTGCGAAATTGCAGGCGCGGCTCGCGGCTGTTATTTCAAATAGCGCAGCATATTTTAAACTAATCGGTTAACCGGTTTCAACCGGCTAATGAGGCTCGGTGGTCGGTCAAGAAAATGTTTAGTTTTCGCCATTCCTTATCCCGTGAAATTCAAAGGCCCATCTGTTCGCCCATGGGTGTGCTGGTCTGAAAACGAGGTGTGTTCAGGCGCATTGTTGGCGCGTTGCTATTTTGAGGAACTGAAAACGACTGTGCCATTAACCAACAAAAACCCTGGTCTAAAGTCAATAGCACAGAATTGCTTGTGTTATTTAAAGAGTGCATTAGTAATATGCGCCTATAGGCGGGTGCACAACACGCGTACACTCTGCTTCTCTGGGGGCGGCAGTGCCTCAGTGGTTCATGTAGGTTGTCTACAAACCTGAAGGTTGGTGGTTCAATCCCCGTTTTTCCACGTGACCAAGTGTCGAGGTGTCCATGAGCAAGACACCTAACCCCAGCTGCTCCCGACGAGCTGGATGGCGCCTTGCATTGCTGACACCGCCATCGGTGTATGAATGGGTGAATGTGAGGCAAGATGTAAAGCACTTTGGATGGTCATGGGTCTGTTGAAAGCTCTATATAAATGCAGTCCATTTACCATTCACAATTTTTTTTTCACTGGAAAAAACGTTTCAATATGTCAAAGATGAGTTTTAAGGGACAAAATGATTGAATACAGGGGGACTTTAACAATATAATTATGCCATGTTTGTATTCGGTAAACTAATTTAGGACTAGGGATTTGTTAAAGCTACACTATCTAACTTTTCCGTCCACTAGAGGTCGCCTGTTCAAAACAAAGGCGTAGTTTGATAACGCCACATTTGAGCGCAGAATCTTGGGACATGTGGTCTTCACCTCACAGCCAGTGGGAAAGAGTCAGGATAGGACTTAGGCAGAAATCATGTTCATGGATGCGATTATTAACATTACTGTAGTCTGAAGCATACTGAAAAAAGTGCACAAGGCATGTCATTACTCTAAATAAGTTTTTCTACTTGATCTAACTCAAAACATTTAATTTTCTGTCTAGCCATCAGTGTTAAGTAAAAAAGTTAGGTTGATTCAAATTAAAAGTAAGTCTTGTTAGTGTAAAGTAAATACATTTCTTTAAATTAAAGTAAAAATATTGCTTCCCATTGTCACGTGACTTCTAACGTCATCCGTGGTCGTGCGTGAGGACGTTCAGCTTTCCGCCATCTTGTTACACCGCATGGATGAACTCGGTGTGGTGAAACCGGAATCAAGAAAATTGGTAAGTAATTTTAAACATAAGTTTGGGTGTATTATTAACATTATACATGTATGATTTCATAAAATATTATGTTGTACTGCTGTTTTACTAGTTTGACGGCTCTAACTTAGCTAGAAGGTTTACAAGTTTCCCTCATCACGATGTTGTCCAACACAATACGCTTAATAACATGTTTTAACTCACTTCATTTAGTCAGTCGAGTGTTTTGAGAGCTGACGTGTTGATATCACAGAAAAAGCAGTTGAAATTGATATCACAGAAAAAGCACAGATTTTTATAATAATTTTAAAATAAATCCTTAGACCTTTCTAACGATTTTAGTCATAGGTTGTCTGCATATTAACAGTTTTTGTTAAATAAGTTTTCTGTAAAATATAAATATTATTATTATTATTATTAGTAGTAGTAGTATTATATTGTTATATTTATTCTTAAATACTCTATTTTTAATAATGGAAATTGTAATAGTAATATTTCTTATTTTGTTAAATATTTTTATTTAGCAATAATAATAATCATCATAATAATAATCATAAAACAATAATAATAATCATAATGATTATTATTAGTCATATTACTATATAAACACAATGTAATACACACACACTTTTCATTTGTAAAAATGTTTAACCAGACTAATCACAATTAGATATTTCCCCCAAATCGTGCAGCCCTACCTTGTGTATTTTTACAACTAGTTCCCAGAGTAAAATCTTTTTTTTCTTTTCAGAAGTCTATTTTCTGTTTCTCTTTCTTACAGATTAATGCTGATTTTTTGCGCACCACAACCTTACCTTTACAATCGAGATTTATGGCCGTTTTGGACAGACAGAGCTCTCAGCTTCTCCAGGTTATACGGAGCAAAGGTGGAGTCCTCCGTGAAAAAACTAAGGACACTATTATAAAGTTATGGATCAGGTATTGGTTGCATGTGAACAAAATTGCTTATGGCAATCAATTTAGTAGTGTTTTGGTCTAATAAAAACAATACATCTTTTACATTTTGCAGAGTCACAGACATCAGAAGGGACAGCCTGCTGAAGTGCCTGATCATGTACCTTGGTGAAGAGACAAGCTGTCTGATCAAAGAATACCAGGTAATGTAGAGAGTGCAAAATACTGAAATTTTCTCCAACCATGTTTGCCTTAAAGTATTATTTCACTACCAAATCAACACTTCCCCATGTTTTACTCGCCCTCAAGGCATCCTAACTGAATATATGGGTATATTCTTGAAGAACAATACAGGCAAAGTTAAAATCCTACGTATCATTTTACTTCCAAGCGGTAGAATGGGAGTGAATTGTTGACTTTTTTAAGCTTTAAATAGTGCATCCATCGATCAAATAATGCTCGACACGGCTCTGGTCTTAACAAAGGTCTTCTCTCAAACCTTGAGGGTGAGTAAAACGTGTTTTTAAAAAAAAAATTTATTTGGTAGTGACATATCGCTTTAAAGTAGCTCAAGTAATTGTGTTATCATTTGATGTGAATGGGGGCTGTGCTGTTTTGTTACCAACATTGTTCAAAATTCTGCAGAGGACAGTAATTCATACAGGTTTGAAATGACAAGAGGGCATGTAAATGATGACAGAATTTTGAATGTGAACTACTTCTTTAAAAGGGGTTGGTTCACCCAAAAATTAATTTTGAGCACTGTTGAGTAGATTGATAAATGCCTCTGACTGGCCATTGTGGTACTGCACTCAACAAATATGTCTGTGATTGTCTACAATGGTCAACACATGGGAGCGTTTGATTGTACAAATGTTAAAGGGATAGTTCACCCAAAGACAAAAATTGTATGTTTTTCTGCTTACCCCCAGGCCATCCAAGATGTATGTGTGTTTGTTTCTTCAGTAGAACACAAATTAAATTTTTTAATTCCAACCGTTGCAGTATGTCAGTCGTATAATTGATGTCACTTGGGTCCGTTTATAGTATGAGAGCAATAAGAGTAAAAAACACACAGACATAAGAATCCATATTAAACCCTGCAACTCGTGACGATACATTGATGTCTTACTAATGAGGAATTGATGGCACTAATGAGGAATCTATGTATATCTATGATCGCGCCGGTATTTTGACCTTACTCGCCGGAAGTGATGGTGGTGGGAAGCGTGATTACATTCGTCTGATAAGAGGTAACCTAATACCATAAGTACTGTTGGGTTTCTCGCAGAAACCGATTGTTTTGTGTCTTAAGACATCAATGTATCATCACGAGCCGCAGGGTTTTATATGGATTCGTATGTCTGGTTTTTTTACTCTCATAGCTCTCATACAATAAACAGGCCCCATTGACATCAATTATACGACTGACACACTGCAACGGCTGAAGTTAAAAGTCTTCATTTGTGTTTTACTAAAGAAACAAACACGCCTACATCTGATGCCCTGGGGGTAAGAAGATAAACATCAAATTTTCGTTTTTGGGTGAGCTATCCCTTTAAGTGTTTAAAAGCATTTTCAAAGCCAAAGAGAGTGTAAAAGTACGTCTTCACCCAAAAATGACAATTTTGTCATCACTTACTCTTGTCATAAACCGTACAAATTTTATTTTTACGCTGAACACAAATGAAGATATTTTAATGAAAGTTAGCAACAGACGTTTGGGCTCTACATTGACCTCCATAGTAGGAAAGCTAACAAATTTTTGTAATACATTTTCAGATGAAGGGGTGTTTTTTTTTTTCTTCCTCAGTCCCTCAATTACTCTCTGTTCTTGTATGTTTTTAGGCTGACCAGAGGGAGGAAGCGGAGAGAGAATTTGAAAAGACCACCATGGCATTTTTTGTGATTCGTGAAAGTCGTGCACTGGACATTTCCATTGTCATTGACGTTTTGGAAGTACTAAATGAGTTGTCCTCTGTTGCATGAGCCTGTGACATGATGTTTGGACTGATTTATACACTGAACTTAAAATATCCAGAAGGACTCAAATATGCATTTTTATAATGTTTAAATTGTTAGACAGTGTGTATTTGTGTACTGTACGTATTGTAAAAAATTGTATTATGACTAAATAAATTGTCAAAAGTGTGATGCTTGAAGTCATTCATCTTAGACAGATGATAAAATTACACATTCTGAAAGTAAATAAATTTCTTTATATTAAATTAATATTTTAAATTGGATTTTTGTTGGATATTTGGTTAGATATAAAGTAAATGAATTAAGTTAATACAAAGAGAAAGCATTAAGACAAAGTATAATTTAAGATTTCGTTCAACTTAAAAACTTTATTTGATTCAAAGATACTTTTTGCTTTGGCTAAGTAATGGATAGTTAATTCTTTTCAAAGTAAAAATTTTAAGTTGATAAAAAGTAAAGTAATTAGTTGTAACAAGTCGACGCAAATTTTTTACTTTGATCCAACGAAACACTTTTTTCAGTGCAGAGCAGGACCGAGTGTTGTGGAGCTGAGCAAGGCCACAGGAACGTTTGAAGAGCGGGACTGTTATTATGGTATAGTCGGCGGAAGGACTTTTATTATGACACGGTCGCCGGTGCAACTTCCTCTTTTCCAGTCATGAGTATGAGGTAACGCAACTCTGTTTATCGTATTAGATATGTCTGAGTGTGTTGAAAAGGAAGTTATGACGTTCGTTCGGCGGCTGCTATGACACTTGTTCACACTGCAGTGAGAGTAAAGCGTTTCTGCTAAAAATAAAAACCAGAAACCGAGGGGGACGCAGATATGACGCAATAGACAGGCGACTCCTTCAAACGCATAGCTCACACGTCCCGGTTCTTTGGTTAAAATAGCAATTTCTCACGATTTACAAATAGTTGGAAACATTTGGGCTATTCTAAGTACTCAACTGAACAAAATATATAACACTGGCCTAGTGGTTTTTGGATATTTTACTGCAAAAATCTTACTTAGTTCACCTTTAAAGGTGTCATGAACTGGCTTTTTAAAAAAAAATGTATACTGTTGTCTGAGGTAAACTTATGACATTTGCGTGGTTTTTATATTCAAAAACATCATAATGAATAAGTAATAGGCTATTCTCTGCCCTGGTTTTGAGCCTCTCTCAAGAAACGCTCGGTTTTTATGGGCATGCCGCATTGAAGGCTTGGAAGTAAATGCCCACGGCAATGATTGGATAAGCTTTGCTTATTATAAAGAGCTTCGGATCCCCCATGAGTATACATAAAAAACATGTTTTACTCACATAAGTGTGTTGCTTCATTCATTCATGTAATCTCATCCTGTCTGCAAATCCAGTCTCTTGTTTACAAACGAATCCGGTGAAATGAAGGAACAAATGCGCAATTTCTTCCCCACGTGAGCTGGATATTCATTAAAAATAAAGTTCAACCACATATTTCCAATATTAGAATCTGAAAGAAGCTTATGCAGCGACTGTGTTCTTCCACAACCAGGCATAGCGCAATATCTTGTTATCTTCGACGTGTTTGCTCGGTAGCGCGATCAGTTTAGCTCCACGAGTCGGTGGGCGGGGCTACAGAATCAGGTGTCCTGTTGAGGCGGCGTTTCAGCACACGATGACGTCAAGGAGTGGCATATCCTGAGATCGAGCGTTTGCTGGGCCTGGTGTCAATAAAAGCTTTTTTTGGACTAACAAGGAAGTTTAAAGGATATTCTTATATCACGATGAACTTTTATATATCAAAGGCTGAATGAAAAGTTGATTTCTTAATTCGTGACCCCTTTAAAAAAGAAAATTATTAAACTTAGCATGCATCCTGCATTTGTGGACATCATACCCTGCTACACCAATGACAGTGAGAAAACTATATCAACCACATCGAAAACCCTATATTTTGTGGTGCGACTATTTTAGGGGCAAGCATGACCACATTTTCTTTGTAAAACATATAAATAGTATATAACTGGAATCGGTAGATCATTTTATTTTGGCTAATGTCCCTGTCAATTCAAGACTTGAGGGCGAAAACTCATGCCTGTTGTTCTGTAGATTTGTCTCTGTGAATTATGGCAAACAATTCCTTGGATCATTAAAATTTCAAGAAAGGTATTAAAGAACAGTTTTGTTGTTGTTTTGTCCTTGTTATCATAAGAGCTGATTTTGAGAACATAGAGCATGAGGGAGGTGATAAGACAGAGGAAAACAGTGTGTGTGTTCAGTGAAAATGTCAGAGTTTAATTAGGAGTTGCGTCTGTGGGTTTAGGGTGTTCGTAATTATCACATCTAGTTCCATCCTAGCCTGCGGCAGGGGCTACACATGGTGCCATTACGAAAGGTAAATTCAATAACACGCTCCCTCCTGGAGAAGGTTTGGGACTAATGGGAGTGGGGAAGCAGTGCTGTTGTATACCAAAATAAACCCTCAGGTGAGAGCTGTTGTGATGCATGTATCCTATGGGTTTATGTTAAAAAATGAATGTATTCAAAACAAGGTTTCTACGCTGAATGGATCCAGACAAGATAAAGAACATGAATAGGTCAAGTGATGTAAATTTTTCTTGATTGATACATTTTAATAAAAAGACCTTGTTCCTGATTAAATATGGCACATATCTTCTAAACGTACCATCATTTAGACTCCAGACAGATCAACAGTGACATATGGTTACACTGGAAGCAAAATGCAAATCCGTAAAATTACTGGATAATGCACTGGCTGAAAATTACCAGTACATTTTCCGTTTTTATTTTTTACAGTGTATGAGATGATAATACCCTGCTACTTAAAGATGACCATATTTCTATACCCTAATATATTCATGGTAAAAACTTATTCTAAAATTATTCCAAATGGTCATGCTGCAGTACAACTTTAAGAAAAATACATTTTAATTCGGAAAGTTCTTAGCTTTCTTTTTATTTTGGTAAGTACAGTCAAACCACAATTTATTCAGACACCTTCAACATTTCTCACATTATCACAGTTTATTTGCTATAGTTTAGAAAATGGTAATAAAATATGACAAGAACTCAGAGTTAAACTGTGTCAGAACAAATTCATCTTGATAACTTTGACAGAAAGGTATGTAATGGATTACAATCAACCAATCAGCTGTCAGCTGTTAAATTTAAGTACACAATTAGGGCGTTCATCTTTTTTGAAGCTGTCAGCATCTGTTTTACATTATAATCCAATGGATTATTTGAAAACCGTGTTTTCAAAGAAGTTGAGGGCGCTTTTTTAAACACCAACGCAGCTCAGAGCGTCTTTTCAAGTTTAAAAAAAGTTCAACTTTTCTGATAAAAACACCCTACGTCAAGCGCCTTTTTGAAAGCTGACCAATGACAAGCGAGTAGCAAGACCTGACTCTTTTCCATAACAACAAGAAAAAGGGGTGCCGGTGAATCGACGGAGCAATGATTTGTAGCAGGTCTTCAAACTGACTTTTGTTAAGTCTAAAATATGCCTCAAACCGCGCATCATCCAAACAGAGCTCCTGGACTAAATCATTGTAAGCACCCGTCCGACATTCTTCCCCGTACGTCGTGCACCCACAAACGTTGTTGTGAACTTACATTCTCCTCCCCGTTAACTTCAAAAGCCAACACAAGAACCAAACGCTTTTTTTTTACTCAACTTTTTCTTGTCAAAAAACATGTCAAGTGTGAACACAGCCTTAGATAATACCAATTTAGGTCAACCAATGACCAAGTAATGCTTCATTTTGTTCAGTCTGTGATGTAAAAGGTTGCATTAGCAAATAAAGAAAAACACGAGGGGTGCTTCTCAATATCCCTCCCCGTTTTCTCGCTTCTCCGTCCTTTGACCCGGAAACTGACCGAGCTCAGCCATCTTGTAGGACATCTCAGCTCTCTAATTGCACCGCGAGGAGGTGAGGATGCTCCCTGAGGAGTCATGAGCGAAGATACACAGGTCTATCCTTTGTGGAAGTGTTTTATCGACTAAACGTGATGCACATATTTCATGAGTTTTTGTGCCCATATAATCTTAGTGAAAGTGGTAAACAGATTTGGCTTGTCTGCTATAGAGGGGCTCGGAAAGGATATTATACCCAAGCTCTGATTGCCCCCCTATAACAGGCAACATTTTACAAAAAAGGAGGAGCAGGGGATGAGGAGGGATGTTGCAAGAACTAACAACGGGAAGAGGTAAGCTGCTGGTTTTATACCTTGGTATTAATTGGAAGATTAGATGCGTCACGTGTACTCCTCCCGAAATCAAGTTTAATAACTTACTAACACAAATTCTCTTCCCCCTTCACATCTTACCTCAGTTTATTAATTATTATTATTATAATTACAACAACTGTAGTAGGAGAGTTGTAGAATTTTATCAACGCACAAGAAAATGAAAGAAAATTAAACAAACTGTAATACTATACAACAAATAAAAAGCAGTTAATAACTGTGAATAATAAATCATTGTTAATAATAACTGGTAATATAACAAAAAACACGGACAAATGTGGTATTTTGTGGGGGTTGGAACTATTACAATATAAATGGTTATCTCTAATGTTCAAGAATCCCAACGTGCATTAATTGACGACGCTTTGAAGTGACTCTAAAGGGAGCGAGGATATATAATTTCACTTGATTCAATTCCTCCGTCCTCACGTCTTTTCCTGGCGTCCTTCCCTCGCATCCTGAAGGGGTGGAGCTAAGACACAAGGAAAGGAAGCGAGGAAAGGGAACAAGGATGCACAAATAAGAATTGAGAAGCACCCGTGGTCAGGTCAAAGTGTCTGAATAATTTTGGTCCCAAATTGTTTTAATCAATTTTACAGGTAGTCACTGTATGAAGAATTTTTGGGTATAATATGTCACAGTTTACTTTATTTTGCTATCCTCACTTACATAAATGAACTGCACCTACTAGTAAAAATATCAACAATTATATCTGGTGTCTGAATAAGTTTTGGTTTGACTGTAAGTCCAGAAGAAACATAGTTTGTGAAGTAAAGGGAACATGGCAAGTTCCTTACACTAATTATTAATAAACATACTAATGAAAATAGAAATACATTATTATCCACAATTATTAAACCCTTAATTACTTTAATATACGTGATCTTATTTTGAAATAAGCTTGTTATTTTTAATGCTCTATTGTGGGTTTAATGCTCGATCTGTCTATGTCCGCTTAAATTTAATCTTCCACTTAGATGGCAATTCAAATCACAAAAATAGAATCATCTCATTAAAGTCAAAATGAAAGGTTTCAGAAAAGTAATTACACAGTACACATTACTGTACTTTATGTTAATGCTTCAAAGAACATTGTGTTGTTTCACCAGTCATACACAAAGAGCATTGAATATATTCCCAATATGTGAAATTTTCCATTTTTAAGACACTTTACAAATAAACACTACTGTTACTACAGAGCGTCAAATTGCACTAGTATTGACTACAAGGTCCTTTTGGAGCCTTTAGGCCGTCACGACACAACATAGTCAAGTCACAGCTCAAACCACCTCTGACAAATTACATGTGCAAAAACTGACGGAGGTTCACTCTACGTGATTAGCCGTTTTGCTTGGCAGCTGTATTTTGACACATTGAAGCGCAATTATGCCAACGGGTAATTACATCCACACCATAACCAGCAAAATACATAATACAGATATGGCTTTTGTGGTTCAAAACTGAAGTTTAAATATGTATGTATGGATGGATGATGGATGGATGGATGGATGGATGGACCTTTCAATCAATCAATCAATCAATCAATCAATCAATCAATCAATCAATCAATCAATCAATCAATCCATCCATCCATCCATCCATCCATCCATCCATCCATCCATCCATCCATCCATCCATCCATCCATCCATCCATCCATCCATCCATCCATCCATCAATCCATCCATCAATCCATCAATCAATCCACCCATCCATCCATCCCTTATTACAAATTATAGTTTCATTTCAAATGTTCAAATTATTATAATTTTTTATTTTCAAAAACATCTAAAACAAGACATTTGTTTATTAATTTGATTGCAATTCTGCATGGTCGTAATAAAAATAAAAATAAAAATTGTTACATAAAAAGGTAGATTGGTCTAATTGGAATTACCCCTTGGTTAACTGCAGGCTGGTCAAACTAGTTCTTAAGACACAGTCTTAACATAGTGGCCAAGTTTATACAACTGGCCATTTATATCCCAATTTACATCCAGTTTAAATTCAACATGGTTTTGATTTTTAAAACATTCTCAATTCACAACCCTGTGTTTACACGACAGCGATGTACTAAAAACAGAAAAGTTTTTTTCTTTGCACAGATGACAATCTATCAATTAATATTGATATACACCATTAATTCCGAGAAATGAATTGTGCTTTTCTATACGTCAGTTCAAAGTGAAAGTCTGTCACGATGCCAGATACATTTTTTAAATTGATTTAAAGATGTTTCAAATGGGTTTGATGCGTTTTGTGGTCTGCACCAACTCGCATTTTCTCCTTTAATATCCTGTGTGTTTGTTTTGTTTTTGAAAGAAATGTTTCTTTTGGACACTCTATTCATTGTGCGGTTGCTACAGCCACACACCTCGTTACAGAAGACTGAACCAAGATACATCTTTTTTTTTAGCCCACTTGATCTGTTTGGAGCAGAAGGAGCAAAACCTAGAGGACCAAAAAAGGGGATTTTTAGATCTGGTGTGCCTCACCTACTAACCGGATCACTCACTTTGCGTTTTTTATTTCATTAGCAAGCGGTCCGAGGCACGTCTGCCTGTGGATGGTCCTCGGTGAAACTTTGCCGCCTATGTGGAGTGGGTGCTGGTTAATTGTGGATCCTTCACTGTCTGCCCAGCTCCAAGTCTCCTGTGTCTCCATTGGCCCGCCCTGCCTCCATCTCCCACCTCCTCTACAAAAGACAGCCAGTCCTTTGGCCCTAACTCCACTGGTCCCCTTCAGTCCATCAGCTTCCCCTCTGTTGACTCCACTCTGCTGCGCGGATCTGCCTTGGGTCTTACGGTCTCCAGCTTCACCTTTGCAAGGGGATCCCCTGGCTCCACCTCCAGCCACTGAGCCCATCACTCCATCTTGGCCCGTCGACCAGTCAGCTCCGTTGACCTCTGCCCCACCTGGGACCTTTGTCCTTACGGCTCCACCAGGCTCCCTTATCCCTCCGGCTTTGCCTTGGTCAGTTGTTGCTCTGCCTATACCACGGACTAGGCCTTCGGCTGTTTTTTTAATAAAGTGTTTCTTTTGGATATTCTATTCGTTGTGCGTTTGCTATAGCCACATACCTCGTAACATGAAGTACTTACCTGATCTAATGAGAATTCTTAATTATTGTAATTGTAGTGTGTGATTTCATTTGAATTGTTTTATTTGATATTGTAGGTAAAATCCTGAATGTCCACCCCTAAACCAAACCCTAATGGGGGCATGAGCAGATTGTACAAAACATACAAATGAGATCTTATGAATTCACAACAAATGTACCACATTTTAAAGTACTGGCAAATTGTAATGAGACTTTTTATTGTATGAAAAAGAGCACTTGGGACATTCTGCTAAATATCTCCTTTTGTGTTCCACGAAAGAGAGAAAATAAGAGTTTTGGGACAACATGAGTATGTTTGGGTGAGTAAATGGTGACAGAATTGTTTATTTTTTTCCACATTTGAATGCCTTTAAATATAGTAAAGAACGAGGTTTTGGTGGTGCAGGATAACAGTCACAGAAGAGACGTTTCCTCTAGAGCGTCTAGCTCAAGCATTGTTTTCCAGAGATATCAAGTGCTGATGTTTCTGGAAAAAGGTCCCACAACATAAGATATGCCCCCGAAAGTCTCACAGATCTGTTATACTGTACGACATGAAACCTGTCACATTCATCCGTTATAGTCAGCATTTGATTAAAAATACTCATTGTTATGGTTATTAAGTAATGTAGTTGATTACATTTAATAGAATATTTATTTGTTGTCGCTCCCAATGACCCCTGTTGAGATGAAAGGTAACATTCAATGAAGAAAAAATGAGAGAAAGGACGAATGAAGGAAAGAGAAAAGAATTGTGGGGGACGAAGAATAATCGGCCAGCTGTGAGCGTGCTGCAATTACTCTGTCTGAAGTCTAACAATTATGCCGCGGGCCCCTTCCAGAGGAGGCTACCATCCAATCAATACGTAATTGTGATAATTGTTGTCCATGTGCCGGTGTAGGTTCTTCTGTAACTTACAGAAAAGGGGGAAAAATGAATAAACAGTGCGTATTGAATGCCAAAGTGATGTCACCTAGTTTGGAACGGCATTTAGAACAAAGACTCTCAATTTGCAGTGTGGAGAAATGGGTCGTGAGCGATGGTGAGTCAGCACGTCAGGTGGTTGATGCGTAGCCATTGTGCCTACATCCGTCTGTTAATATCTCTGTGTCATCCAGAGCGAACAGGGACATGTTCCATCAAGTGGTCTTGAGGATTTTTGATGGGTCTGGACTACAGATTGAACATCTCAGATTGAATCCTCATACATTTTTTGTCAAAATACAATTTAATTTACATTTAAATACTTTCAAAATTTTTGTTCACAAAGTTGATTTTGTATGTTATGTTATTATTTAAGTTGTAGATAGAGCCATTAATATTCAAGACTGCGATAAAGTTAATATAGGTTATATTATAACAAATTTTAGACACACTATTGCCATTTACTTTACTCCTCTAAGTAAACCAATCCAAAGAAATCCACAGAACAACGTTGCGCTTCTCCTAGCAACACAACATTGGTGGCGTTTTGTTCATTCAACGTCAATTCAATAGATTTGATTGATTTTTTTAAATCAACGATTCCATGACTCACTGATATCAACATTAATTTGTTGATTCTTATAAATGGATAAGCATTTTTGAATGAATCACTTGAGATTAAATGACTCAAGTCAAGTCACCTTTATTTATATAGCACTTTTTACAATGTCGATTGTTTCAAAGCAGCTTCACAGAGTTAAACAGGAAAATAATGCAACAGAATTTGATTCGGCTGTACAGCCGCTCTGGAGCCGCTCAGTTCAATTATAATATAGTGACAATGCGGGCAGATCAGTAATTTAGTTGAAAATTTTGTGTCCCCAACTGAGCAAGCCAAGCCAAAGGCAACAGTGGCAAGGAACCAAAACTCCATCAGGTGACAGAATGGAGAAAAATACACCTTGGGAGAAACCAGGCTCAGTCGGGCTCTCCTCTGGCCATCATGCCATGTCGGTGAGGCAATTATACACTGATAGGGATATTCGAAAGATCGGAGTCTAACGCCGGAGACGGGTTTATTCAGGATGCCGTGTCGGTGAGAAAACAGTGAAGTCATCCAGCTCAGTTCAATTATCATATAGTGTCAATGCAGGCAAATCAGTAATATAGTTGAATATTAAGTGTCCCCAACTAAACAAGCCAAAGGCGACAGAGGTGACGGTGGCAAGGAACCAAAACCCCATCAGGTGACAGAATGGAGAAAAAAACCTTGGGAGAAACCAGGCTCAGTCGGGGTGCCAGTTCTCCTCTGGCCAACGAACAAACAAACAGTGTATGATTATGATTCTGGCAAACATTAGAAGTCAGAACTCATATTAGATCGGAACATTCAGAGTTTTTGTCCAGTTCCATCTGATTTAAGATCGGAGTCCTCACGCCGGAGACGGGTTTGTTGAGGATGTCGTGCCGATGAGGCCTTCACAGGGGATAGTCTAGTTGACATGTTCTCTGCAAACATTTCAGGGCTGCGTTGGTCGTGTCTAAGCGCAGGTCCACCATCTGATCTGGATACGGCCCGGATCCGGCTGACTGCAGTAAACCTTGGGATAAACAGAGACTAACATTAGCGTAGATGCCATTCTTCTGATGATGTAACGAGTACATCAGGTGTTATGGGAAGTGTTCGCGGTTCAGGCTGACCTAGTTAATGCAGCCTAACAATCATTTAACTGATTTTAATAATATAAATTGATAATGTGTTGTGTATTCCATAGTAAAGAGATGTGTTTTTAGTCTATAGATTTAAACTGACAGAGTGTGTCTGCTTCCCGAACAATGCTAGAAAGACTGTTCCAGAGTTTAGGTGCTAACTAGGAAAAGGATCGACTGCCTGCAGTTGATTTTGATATTCTAGGTATGATCAACTGGCCAGAATTTTGAGACCGCAATAGACGTGATGGAGTATAATGTGTTAAGAGCTCGCTCAAGTACTGGGGAGCTAAACCATTTAGTGCTTTGTAAGTAATTAGCAAGAATTAAAAATTTATACGATGTTTAATAGGGAGCCAGTGCAGTGTTGACTCAGAAAGTGTCTGAATTCAGAATGGCATACTACTATATACTACACATACTATTTCATAAATATATGGCAGAAATAGTCAGAGTGGTGTGTTATTCTGAATTCAGCCAGTTTTTGAATGTAAAGTGAGACTTGTCGCCATGTAACGATGTAACCTGCAGAAAGAGTTATGCCGGGCTCAGACTACATGATATTTTCATGACCGGTGTTTTGTTTTGCAATATATTCTGCGCTTCCTTCATGTGTCAAGTCAGGTGTTATTCTTTTGCCATAAATCGATGCGTACGACTCTCTGTCGGAAGCTAGTTATTTAAGTTTATAACATTTTAAATATGAACATTTTTCTTACACAAACGCATCACTTTGCTTCAGAAGGTCTTTATTAACCCGCCGGAGCCGTGTGGATTACGTTTATAATGGATGGATGCACTTTTTGGCCTTAAAAATGTTGTCCTCTATTCACTGCACTGTAAAAAATTATCGTGATTTAAACGGTAAAAGACTGTAAAAATGCTACGGTGAAAAACAGTTAACTGGTTAACACAAAGTTTCCGTACTATCCGGTGAATAACTGTAATATGTCTAACCTTACATTTACATTTCTGCCAGAAAGACTCGGGAGAATAAATACTGTGACAATTATCCATTTATTAACAACCCAGCAAGCAATAAAGTATATTGGCATAGGCCCCGTCCGTAGCTCGCAATCTGAGGGTCCGGACTCTGCATATCCTGCCTGAAGACGAAGGCAGAGGCGCAGCCGACCCCCACGTGAGGTATGGCAGGGACCATCCTGGTGGTGGTGGGGAGGATGGCGGTGAATGGGAGCGTCAGCATCTGCGAACTCAGACATGAGTAAGTACCGATCTTTTATACCCAGGTATTTAGCATGTGATTGGATAGATAAAATTAAAGTGACATGACAATTAAGTCTTCCTGGCAGAACTTACGCTAAAGCTTCCATTTACACTTACATTTACAGTAAAATACCTTTACATTTACAGTTTTTGGAAGTGAAAAAGAAGTGATTTACAGTGAAAAAACGTAAATTGACATTCCCATAATTCCTTGCATTATGTGTGAATGACACTGTGCACCTTCTCTATTTTTGTGTTGTCCTGCTAAAAGCTACTTGTGATGAGCTTTGATTCATCATGTGACTCTCAACACCACTGTGATTGGTGGTTGTCAGTACATATCAAAGGTACATAAAAGATATTAGTATTTCAATAGTGTGGTAATTTAACATTATTTCAGTTAATGAAATACGGTTATTTACTGTAAATTTAACTTAAAGGTCCCATGGCATGGCATTTTTCTATTATTTTATAATGTTTCCTGAGGTGTACTTATATTGTTAGTATGATTTTTATATCATAAAATGTCATAATTTATAAATAAAAGGCATTTTTTCCAATACTGCTGTTTGCCCTGTGGCTGAATGCCCTGTTTCAAGAGGCGTGTCTGCTGTGAGACTTCAGCAAAAACGCCCACTGTTGTGATTGGCTGACATCTTTGCATTTGAAATGAGCGGAGGGGGCGTGGTTTAACAAGGTCTACGAGGCACGAGCAGGCACGAGCTGCTGCCAGAGAGACAGATGGACCTGAGTTCACTTCACATCAGTTCTCAGCATGTCTGAACTGTTGTAGTTACAGCATATACTTCAGGTTATTAGTTTATTTCTAGTCGGAGGGACTGTCACTCATGTCAGAAAGTTAGTAACTTTAGTAAATTATGGATCAGCGCTGACTGGAGACGCGAACCGTTTAGAACGATTCAGTCCGATTTGGTGAACTGATTCGGTTCACTAAAAAGAACCAGTTCAAAAGAAAGATTGTTCGCGAACCGGACATCACTAACGTACCAGAGACGGAGCTCAGCGATTGCTAACAAAGTTATTTATAGTAACTACTGAGTTATGAGAGCGCTGTCAGTCAGCGCGAGTTTATTGTGTTTGTATCTCAGAGTTCTGAATAAACACGAGTCCCAGTCACACAGAGTCCGTCTTCATCATTATTACCAACTTTGTAACACATGCAAAGTACCATTACAGCTGTCGAGATGAACGAGTTACGAGTAAGTGTTGAAAATAGCATTATTTTTAGATATGTTCCTATCATATGAAAAGCGTCAGTGACAAAAGACACAACAGCAAACAAAGACACAACAGCAGTAATCGAATGTAATCCAGTTTATTGTGGGGAAAGCTGGCTAGCCCGGATACGCTCACGCTTACCCCCCTTCTGCTTAATCTCGCGCCACGCATGACGCCTCCGCTGTGGGCCAGATGCAGTACTGGGGGTCGGGGATGTTGAAGGCCGACCGGCCAGTGCAGCCCGAGCCTCGGCGTGTGTGAGGTTTATCTCTAAAGAGATGTGAGTCTGCTGATGTTGAGCAGAAACAACTGTATGCACATTTTAGAACAGATAGACGCGACGAGGACGTACAAAATCACTGACTCACAAGATAGAAAACACGAAAACACCGTTCTGTAGGGAGAGAGAGAAGCCGCAGCGTGTGCACGAATAATAAATAATTAGCTACCAATAAGAAATCACTGATCACAGATCAGAAGGAACTGAAAAAAGACTTCTGTTTTCATTTGTACATCCAAACACTGAGAAACTGCCAGCGTTCACTCGTTCACAAGCAATGATCTCTCGAGCGTTTGCATGGGCGTGACAGATTCTCTGGGTGGAGGAAAGGGAGGTAACCGTTCCTGCTTGGACGTCAAACCAGGAGACTTCAGGATTGGCTCATCTGGGCTGTCATTTTCTCAAAGGCAGAGAAAGACAGCCAGAACTCGGGTTTACACCGATCAACATTTCTATCCACTTGGGGACAATATTCAGGCTAGGGGAACTCATATTAATGTTGAAAAACCTCATAAAATGACAATTTCATGCCATGGGACCTTTAAATCTGTAAAACTTAAAATGCTACTACCATATTTTTTACGTTAAAATTCTGGCAACCAGAGCTGCCGTTGTTTTTTTACCGTAAATTGTAATGACATTTTTTTTACAGTGTGCCATTATAATGTTTGGATTAGCCAGGATATTTTTTTATATAACTCTAATTGTATTTGTCTGAAAGAAGAATGTCATATACAGGATGGCTTGAGCGTGAGTAAATCATGGGCTAATTTTCTTTTTTGGGTGAAATATCCCTTTAAGTGACCCTCATTACACTTTTATCACTTAAATGCCTGTAAGACCTGTTATCCAAATCACTATCCATTCCATGGAGAGATCATTAGAGATCAGAGAAGCACGGGTTCAGCTGCATTTCATACTCCAACTGAATGTGAACAATCCAGTCTGTGCGCTTTCTTTTAATGTCACTAAGCGTTATCTTTTCCTGTCCCCTGCCCCTCCTAGTAAAGGACACTCTTTCAGCGCACAGCCCTGAGGGTACGCAAGTACTCTTTAGCATTTCATCTCATCCTACTAGAGACACAACCCCCCTGTGCCCGAGCGCTTTTCCAGCTGTTGCTGCATCTGAGGCCAAAACTGCTGGTAATCTGGACCGCAGGGCTCTGTGCATCATGACTTTAATCAATTCACACATCAAACTGTTCACGGCTGGAGGGATCACTTGATGCTCAGGTAGAAGACAGAAAACAACTGGCAGGTTTTAATCGCAATTACATTTGCTGGGGAAAATGACAATGGATTTTCGGTTGAGCTGATAAAGTGACTCAATTTACCACAGTTGACTTTTGTTTCCTTTTGTTGGCAGGAAAGACATTTTATTAAGTGTCAGGCACGTTACTTGATTTTAAATGTGCATTGGAAGTGTGTTTTTGAAAACTGCATTTATCCTTTTTTTATTGATAAGAAATATAATGAACATATTTGAAGTGTATACCCTTTTTATCAATCTTTTTGTATTGCAAACTGAATTGTATTAAGCAGGGTAAAAAAGTAACCCAGTCCAGCTCTGGCTCATGTCATGTAACATAAATGTTAGACCCTCAGGGTGACTGGATAATGTTTAAGGGTCTGGGCTGCTAAAACAAAGGTTGGAGGTTCAATCCAAAGTACCGAGTCCTGTTCTATCATCATCATGCCCTTGACCACAGCTTGCCCCAGGCAGACTGTCATTGCATTATAAGTCACTTTAGATTAAAAATCTTAAATGCCAAGTATCTAAGAGTAACTAGACCTGTATGGGCATAATTTAAAAAAGGGGAAATGAATGCTGGCTTTTGTACACTGTAAACCCTAATGCTCAATAAACTTAATTGGTTTAAGTAGAGACAACTCAAATCAAACAAATGAGTTCAAACAAATTAACTTTTATGAGTATTAAAAACTTTCTTTTTCTTTTGAGTTCACAAACGGACACATTTTAAGTAATCTGAATTGTTTCATTGTTTTGAGTTTTATGAACTTGTTTCTTTTAATTTAGACAAACTTAAATTTAACTGAAACTGGGCTGGGATTTCTATTTCCCAGCATGCTTTGCCATGACACCCAAAAGTAGGGCTGGGCGATAAAATGATAACGATATGTATCGCGATAGACACGTAATCGATATCAGCGTTCCATAAAACGTTCGATAATAATTTTTTTCTTCGTCGGAAGAAACCAGAGGTTGCGAAGCAAGTTTGGTTGCATGAACAAAGACACTCACTCTCTGGTAACCAAGCAACGTAGGGAGTGACAGACTAACAGCCAATCATGTAACCGTATCAAGTTTGGTTGCGCCATATCGTTGTTTCGTGTTGGATTAATTCTTCGGTAAACAGAACCGGAGTGGAGTGATAAGTGGAAAATGAGTGTCGCAGCAAGCGAGGAAATTGTTGATAAAACAGGAAAACAAGTCAGCTCGCCAGTATGGCAGTTTTTTGGATTTCGACTGTAGTCAGACCAATGTCGTCCACAAAATATGCAAGACCGTCGTCCCAACCAAGACTGGTAATACCACAAACTTGTTTTACCAGCCTTGTTTATACTTTCATCTGGCTCCGCAGCGTGCGCCTCTCATTCGTTTGGGGACGTGTTTATACTCAACACGATTGCTGTTGTGCTATTCTTGCCTTTGGCTGTATCCAAAACTGCCCCCTAAACCCTCCCTACTTTAGTCCACTAATACAGTTCACTTGAAGGAGTGAATGAAAACAAGTGAGGGAATTCGGACAGCCGCTGTGTGTACATCGGCTGTACATTTGTTATTGCGGTGCAAAGTGGAATAGAATGAGTGCACTCAATAACGTCCACTATCGTTTTGGACACCACTACAAATGGGTGTCCCCTCAAATAGTGCCCTATTTAAGGGTATGGGGGCGATTTCGGATTCAGCCTCTGAAACTACATGGAGAGGTAATGTTACTCTGCATCAGTGCATGCCGTATGACAAAGCATCTATTCTAAACGGTAACAGTTACAAAGAAATAACGGAGGCACTGCACCTTAATGTTAAGAGATAATTGTTAAGTGTTCATTGTGATTTTAGACTTGTGTTTATAATTTAGGCCTAATTATTTGAGTGTTTTCCATGGCTGTGTTGCCATTTCTGCCTTTATAACAGGGAATTATAATCAGAGGAAAATAAAAATGTTTAAATATTTTAAATAGGTCATAAAAAATATCAATAATTATCGATATCAACCGATATGAAACACTTATATCGTGATACAGTTTTCAGCCATATCGGCCAGCCCTACTCAAAAGGGACAGTAAATGCTAAAATTAAGTGTTATTTTTTTTGCGCAAGATTAAAGTTAAGCTGGAGATTTAGTAGTGTTTAATGTTTTGTTATGCAAGTTTAGAAGAGTTTCTGTTATGTTGGTGTTTTGGAGGGCTACCATCATGGTGACGAGTGGAGCATGAGCTTAGTTTGAGAAGAGAAATGTTAAATGTTTGATGTTGCCGTCCTCATTCCGCAAGTGTTATGGTATGCTAATACTATCAAAGCATTGTGTTAGCAATTAGCAAGGTAGCATTTATTGTTATTGAATTAGCTAGTTCAGTAGCTAGCTAGTGAATAAAGCTGGGAAAGTTCCCTCTACTAAAATATTTAAGTTGAGATAACGTGATCATTTTAAGTTAATTGTATGAATTATGTAAAAAAGGCCACCCTTCACAAATGGACTCTTCCAAACTCCCCCACCTCTGTTAATGTGAGGATGTAGAGTTGCGCTTGTATATAGTTATTAACATTTAAATTAGTTACTTTGTGGATTGTGTGTGCATGCAACTGATTAACCACACACCCATGACATTTGCAGAATAAATAATCTTGAAGTACAGACTGGTGTGAGACGTAATGTTCTAACAGGACATCCTGTAACCGTTCAGTTACTCCGAACCAGAAAATATAAAAGAGTGAACAGCAGTTTTTACAAATTATTTGAATTAGCTTACTCAAATATTTCAAGTTAAGAGCAATTCATCTGCAAGTTCTGCTTACTTAACCTTTACATTTCTTAACTTACAGTAAATTTAAAATAACTATAAATAGTTTTGTTATTTTATATAGCCACTGTACCTTCATTTCAAGTCTATATTATAAGCTTTTCATCACAATTTAGACAAATAAAGAAACTATGAGACACAAAACAATTTACGAAATGGCAAAAAAGTAAAAGGTAACAAAAATATAGCCAACAAATATTTATATGAATAAATTCTATAAAATAACTTGGCACTTATATAAATACAAAACCACTTCTAAAGCAAACAGACCTTTTTGTCATTGGATTTTTTTTTTTTTACTCAAAACCTTGTCATTGGATTTTTTTTTTTTTTACTTAAAACCTTATATGGAACCTAACAATACCAGCATCTAAATTAAATGGTTTTATTTGAATTCGATTTTATTTAGCATCACTGATAGTATAGCATACTTTAATGGGTTAATTTAGGTAAATCGCTCTTTATTGCAAATTCCCACTTGCAGTGCAGGTTTTCATTCATACACTAATAAGTGACAAATGGAAATGACAGACAGTAGCAAAGAATCGAATTATCAACGAATGTGGTGTGAGGGGCTTCAAAATGTTCAATGACGGAGAAGGAGGTCAGTTTGACGTCAGTCAAGAGAAATTATCTCTATAAATAAGGGGGAAAGAGCGCTACAGATGGAAGTAAGTGACCAGCACTCCCAAGAGAGCACAATAAGACACCTTAACCTGTCACGTGCGCGCGTCATCTGAATATGCCGAATTCAAGCAGCTCCACATCTTCCACGAAGAGCATCCGGAGAGCTGCGTCTGAACTCGAGCGCTCGGATTCGATCACGGTAAGAATCTTTAACTTCATTGTTTGACTTTAGAATGAAGAGGTTATAGAGATGCTTTTAAGCATTAAACTTCATGGGAGTTTAGTCATGGACATCCATAGGCTACTGTATACGATTATATTAATCTATCCAGATGGGAAAATAACTAGCCTATATTTGGTCCCTTAAGACTCACTTTAAAATGTATGAATTTAATTTTATTAGAAAACATGCCGTTTTCCCTTTTATTTATTTATTCGTTCTTTAAAGTAATAATAATAATAATAATGACACATTTATAAATGTAAATTAAAAATACTGCATAGTATACATTATACAACTATATATAAATATAAATATTTTATATATAAATATAACACATTTTTCTTAAATATATACATGCATGTGAGTGTATATAAACAAATATTTTATATATAAATATAACACATTTTTCTAAAATATATACATGTATGTGAGTAATTATACACAGTACACACACACATATATTGTAAACACAAACTTTTATTTAGGATGCGATTAATCACGATTAATCGATTTGACAGCACTTATATTTATACATACATACAAAATAAAAGTTTGTGTTTACATAATATATGTGTGTGTTTCCATAATATATATAAAATATTTATATTTATTTATATTAAAGAAAGTTGTTGCGCTCTCAGTTGGATTTTTGCGTATAACCAAAAAGAGATAAACTTGAGCAAAACAGAAAAAATGGAAAGCGCGATAAGTGAGTTAAAAACAGAGGAGTATGAGCAGACGTTTCAGCAGATTGCTATCCTCAGCACTGAGGATAGCAAAAGCAACTTGCTCTTTATTGCACCATGCAATTGATAAAATAAATGTTGTATTTTCCTAGACTTCAGTCTTTTTTGGATTCAGTGTGCGGCCAGCCATTTTTTCTATTTATTTATATTATAAATTATACAAATATATATACAGTATAAACGTGCAAATGCATAAACATGTATGTGTGTGTATTCAATTATACATAATAATTATACACAGTACACACACACACACACACACACACACACACACACACACACACACACACACACACACACACACACACACACACACACACACACACACACACACAGTACACACACACACACACACACACACATGTTGGGTTTTCATCTTTTATGGGAACTTTCCATAGGCGTAATGGTTTTTATACTGTACATACCGTATATTCTATCCCCCTACACTGCCCCTGCCCCTAAACCTAACCCTCACAGGAGACATTCTGCAATTTTACATTTTCAAAAAACATCACTTAGTCTGATTTATAAGATGTTTTCCTCATGGGGACCTAAAAATGTCCCCACAAGGATGAGGATTTCGGATATTGCTATCTTTGTGGGGACATTTTGTCCCCATAACGTGATGATTACCAGTCCACACACACACACACACACACACACACACACACACACACACACACACACACACACACACACACACACACACACACACACACACACACACACACACACACACACACACACACACACACACACACACACACACACACACACACACACACACACACACACACACACACACACACACACACACACACACATATTATGTAAACACAAACTTTTATTTTGGATTAATGCGATTAATCGATATATATATATATATGAGAAACGAGAAAAAAACATCAGAGTGGCATTTATGATGTTAGTTCTGAGAGGGGGGGAAATGCCCCGCATTTGTTTGCAGATTCCAGTTTATTCGGTATTATCTGATGCAATTAAATGAATACATTACCTGAATATTTTGAGAAATTATGTAATTTACTATACTTCTCGCATATTGAGTAAGTGTGTCATTTGAGATGCACCTCCATCTCTACCGACCTCTACCGTTTTGCTGTGAGTGTCTCCGTTGTGCTTTACGCACAGCATTACGCGGTGATCAGTAGACTCAAACACTGTGAAATGCCGTCTAGAAGTGGCTGTAACATCGGCTCAAGAGCAAATGATTAAGTCTGAGCTATACTATGACAGGTTTACATAGACTGCATTGAAGTTCTTATGCGCTTTTGGAGATGTAAATCACCTCCATCCGTTGTCCAACAGGTAAGATGGTCTACGTTATTTCTTTCTAGATTAGTTGCATCTTAAAAATTCATAGAAATGAACGTGTCGCCTCAAATGATGTGCGGTCTTCTCTCCGAACAGTCTCAGAAGTTTGTGGGAAGGCGGCAGAGTTTGATCGAGGATGCGCGTAAAGAGCGCGAGGCGGCGGCAGCGGCGGCGGAGGCTGCGGGACTCAACGAGCAGATCGTGTTTGAGGAGAGCGATGGAAAAGCCCTGCTTAGTCTCTTCTTCTCTCTGAGGTGTTCAAAGAGCCCAGCGCTGTCCCGCACTCTCAAGGTTTTTGAGGTAAGACACTTTTTTTTTTTTTTTTTTCCGTTAAAGATTTTAGACTGAAGAAAGAAATGCTAAAAGATTGCTTTTGGAAATATATTAAGAATTTGAATGGGCACAAATAAGAATCCTATGTAAATAAATTAAGATGCTATAAATAAGTGGGGGAATTATTCATAATTTGAAATTTAGTTAGGTTTCGTTTTTCCACGTAGCCTACTCTTTGTTTTGAAATATAAAATATTAGTTATACGTCAGTTTTTATGTTAAATGTCAATGTATCAATGTATTGCAAAATGTACAGTACGTTGTGAGTTACAAAACAGAAAACAGTTGTTTTAAGGTAAAATATTAAAGATGCATTTAATATATTATTCTAAACATGTCTAAATTCTTTGTCTAAAAGTGTCTAAATTGTATCTAAATTCTAAATGTTTTCTTCATATGTGTTCTTGAGTAACAACAAAATGCAACATTGTTGCAAATTAATTGATCTATTTATCAATTTATGACATTATTTTATATTTATTAATATGAAATATGATAATATATTAATATGTATATAATTTAGTGCTGTCAGATACTAATCACAATTAATTGCATCTAACATTAAAGTTTGTTTATATAATATATGTATACACACACACACACACACACACACACACACACACACACACACACACACACACACACACACACACACACACACACACACACACACACACACACACACACACACACACACACACACACACACACACACACACACACACACACACACACACACATATTATTATGCTGTCAAATCGATTAGTCACGATTAATTGCATCCAAAATAAAATGTTTGTGTTTACACAATATATTTATTACTAAACTGTGTACATTTGTGTATAATTATTATGTATAAAAATACACACTCATTCTTGTATATATTAAATAAAAATGTGTTATATTTATATATAATATAAATTATATAAATATATATACAGTACATACATGCAAATATTTCTTAAATATATACATGTATGGTGTGTATTCAAAACACATATTATATAAACACAAACTTTTACGTCAGATGTGATTTATCGTGATTAATCGATTTGACGGCACTAATATGATTTATTTATACGTATTTAAATTGCTAATAAATTTGAAAATCAAATGTTATAAATAGTTTTGGTCACACTTTAATTTGGGGAACATTATCACTATTAACTACGACTTTTGCCTCAATAAACTCTTAATTTACTGCTTATTAATAGTTAGTAAGGTAGTTGTTGTAGTGGTTAAGTTTAGATATTAAGGGATCTACAATATGATAATGCAGAATAAGGCATTAATATGTGCTTTATATGTACTAATAAACAGCAAATATGCTAATATGCAAGCTAATAATCAACTATTAATAGCGAGAATTGCTCCCTAAACTAAGGTGTTACCATAGTTTTAATAGTACATTTGAGAGTTTACCAGATACAGAAAAACGACATTTTCCACTTCCTTAGTGGCATTACTACAATATGTGCATTAAATTCTGGTATTTTCTTTGGAATTGTATTGTAATGTTCACCACAGACATTTGAAGCCAAGATCCACCATCTTGAGACCAGACCCAGTCGAAAACCAAAGGACGGCTTGGAGGATCTGGAGTATTACGTTCAGTGTGAGGTGCACCTTTCAGACGTCAGCACGCTGGTCAGCTCTCTGAAGAGAAGTGCAGAGGACGTCAAAACCACAAAAGAGGTCAAATGTGCGTCTGTTAAAACGTATTGTTGCTCTGCAATTCTTTTCCTTATTTGGATGTCATTTACATTTAGTACTTTTGTCTTTCCTCAGTTCACTGGTTTCCCAGAAAAATCACTGAATTGGATAAATGCCATCATCTTGTCACCAAATATGATCCCGATCTGGATCAGGATCATCCAGTAAGTGTTGGAATAGTTCCTGCTTTCTAATAAAAAGTAACTACATTTGATTACCCAAATGTTCTTATTTCATATATACTTTTTTTGATGCAGGGATTCACTGACCCCGTTTACAGAAAACGACGGAAGATGATTGGAGACATTGCCTTCAAATATAAACAGTATGTAAACAGTGTTTACCATGCAATGTTTGCCTCTCTGGACATGTAGGAACAGATATTTGATTGACGTCTGTCTCTTTCCAGAGGGGAAACAATTCCGAAAGTTGAGTATACGGAAGAGGAGATCGGAACATGGTGCGTTATAGTGAAATAAACAACCGATTCTAGATGAACACAGCTGGAGATCCTCAAATTGTGTTATTCTTTCAAACTTCTCACATGCGACCAAATGTGTGTGCAGGCGAGAAGTGTACTCCACCCTCAGAGATCTGTACACGACCCACGCCTGTAGTGAACATTTAGAGGCTTTCCAGTTACTGGAGAAACACTGTGGCTACAGTCCCGATAACATCCCTCAGCTGGAGGATGTGTCCTGCTTTTTAAAAGGTACCAATCAAATTATAGCACTGCCAGAAAACAGGCCATCATTTAACATGCTATTTAATATAACAAATCTTGTTTTATTACTATAAATATTCTTCAGTATGGCCAGTAACAAAAAACACTAGCAGTATGTTAAACATTATATAACACCTTAGCAACCACTTAGAACACCTTAGCAACCTCATAGCCATGTCACAGCAACCACCCAGCAGCTACATGGCAACACCCTGCCAAACCACCCAGAAGTCAACACCAACACCCTTAGCAACCCCATAACAATGCCAGAGCAACCACCCAGCAGCAACATGCCAACACCCTGGCAACCACCCAGAAGCCAACACCCTTAGCAACCATATAGCAATTCCACAGCAACCACCCATTAGCAACATGCCAACACCCTGGCAACCACACAGAAGCCAACACCAACACCCTTAGCAACCCCATAGCAATGCCAAAGCAACCACCCAGCCGCAACATGCAAACACCCTGGCAACCATCCAGAAGCCAACACCCTTAGCAACCATATAGCAATTCCACAGCAACCACCCATTAGCAACATGCCAACACCCTGGCAACCACACAGAAGCCAACACCAACACCCTTAGCAACCCCATAGCAATGCCAAAGCAACCACCCAGCTGCAACATGCAAACACCCTGGCAACCACCCAGAAGCCAACACCCTTAGCAACCCCATGGCAATGCCAAAGCAACCACCCAGCCGCAACATGCAAGCACCCTGGCAACCACCCAGAAGCCAACACCCTTAGCAAACCCCATGGCAATGCCAAAGCAACCACCCAGCAGCTACATGCCAACACCATGGCAACCACCCAGAAGCCAACACCCTTAGCAAACCCCATGGCAATGCCAAAGCAACCACCCAGCAGCTACATGCCAACACCATGGCAACCACCCAGAAGCCAATACCCTTAGCAACCCTATAGCAATGCCACAGCAACCACCCAGCAGCAACATGCCAACACCCTGGCAACCACCCAGAAGCCAACACCCTTAGCAACCCTATAGCAATTCCACAGCAACCACCCATTAGCAACATGGCAACACCCTGGCAACCACACAGAAGCCAACACCAACACCCTTAGCAACTCCATAGCAATGCCACAGCAACCACCCAGCAGCTACATGCCAACACCCAGGCAACCACCCAGAAGCCAACACCCTTAACAACCCCATAGCAGTACATTAGAAAACAGCCTAGTAATGCCATAGCAACCCCCCTACAACACACTAGCTAACACATATCCCTAAAGGCCAATTCACAAGCGCCGACAGACACAGACAGTCACCAGATTACAGCATTCTCAGACAGTCTAATTCTCATTCAGCATGTTCAATCAATAGACTCCGACAGGGGTAACACACTGATTCGACAAAGCCTGTTATCACACGTCACAATTTTGCTGAGTTCGGCACATTCCTGGGTCAACATATTTTGTTAAGCCTGGAACAACACGTTGCCTCTCCGAAAATGTAGTCCCAACCCCTACCCTTAAACCTTACCCATAAGTTATCCCTAAAATCAGAGGGAAATGGCAGGTGAATAACACTGATGTAGAATCACCTAATCCTGGTTGTAAGCCTAAATTTGACATAAACTGTAAACCTGTTCCTCTGATTGGTTGATTGGAATGTTGTTCCAGGATCAACAAAGATGTTGATTCAGAAATATATTGTACCTGGAGGTATTAGGTTCTGTGTCTGTTGCTGTCTGTCAGTGCGGTGTGAATTTGTCTATATAGACCACCCAGAGAATCCACATAGCAACACCCTAGCAACCCACCCCTAAAATCCCAGGAACCACCCAAAACACCCTAGGAATACATAGCAACCATATATAACCACTGACCCACCCTAGAATCCACATACCCACACCCTGGCAACCACCCAGAATATTTTAACAACCCCATAGCAATGTGTTAGCAACCTCCTTTTAATAGAGTGCAACGGTGCCCGCCCCCTTTTTCAGCAGCGCTGGTTCCGGAAGTATTTTTCCCATTCATTTTTTCTATAGGGATTTTTTTTTAAAGTCTTTGTTAAAGAGTTATAAGCGATAAATTAAGCCGGCTATACGAGGTGAATCACAACACTACAAACTCATATATCAAAGATTTGAAGCAAACAAATTATTATGGAAAATTGGACAAAAAGACAAAGGTATGAGGCTGTGTACTTAACAGCTTTACTGATCGACTCAGTAACATAATTTGCAGTCCTTCATGAGAGTGGGCGGAGCTAATGAGATCTTTTAGAGTGTGTTGCTTTTTTAGACTCTCTGATTGGTATAAGTTTCTGTACAGCATCATGGGTAATGTAGTTTCTCAACATAAATTCCACTGTTAAACATGATTATTTAAAAAAATAAGTTGAAATAATGCTGTCTGATGGCTTCAATACCATCGATTAACAACCTTGTGTCTTTAAAGGTTTGTAAGTTATTGTTCAAAATCAATATGAATAGAGTTTTTACTTCCGGAAGCCAACTGTTATGCCACTCTATGCCATATCAACCCAGATCACGCAACCACATAGCCCATAGTGACCACCCAGATCATCCGCATAGCAACGCCCTAGCAACCACCCAGAGCACCCTAGAAACTGTAACCACTCAGAACACCTGCATAGCAATGTCATAGCAGTCACCTAGAACACCATAGCAGCCACATAGCAACACCTTGGCAACCACCCAGAACTCCTTGGCAACCTAGAACACATTGGCAACCTCATTGGCATTTCACAGCAACCACCTAGCAACTACAAACCAAAACCTTGGCAAACACTCAGGACACCTTAGCTACTCCATAACATTGCGCTAGCAAACACCACAGCAATGCAATAGCAACCAGCTAGAACGCAATAGCAACCAGCTAGAACACCCTAGCAACCACATAGCCAATAGAAACTGCCCAGAACTCCACATTGCAACGCCCTAGCAACAACACAGAACACCCTTGGAATGGCATAGCAATACTACTCAGAACACCTTGATTGTCTTAGCAATCACCATAGCAGCCACATAGCAACACCTTGGCAACCAGACAGAATGATGCACCTCTCTCTCTCTCTCTCTCTCTCTCTCTCTCTCTCTCTCTCTCTCTCTCTCTCTCTCTCTCTCTCTCTCTCTCTCATGTATAAAGAGCGTACAGGATTTCAGCTGAGGCCAGTGGCAGGTCTCCTCTCCGCACGAGACTTTTTGGCCAGCTTGGCCTTCCGCGTGTTCCAGTGTACACAGTACATACGGCACGCTTCCTCCCCAATGCACTCCCCTGAACCGTAAGAGACTTCCTGTCACACATTTTACATTTATGAAGACACTTCCTGTTTATTAAGCATTTGATTTACACCCAGACATAGGCTAACTGCTTTGTACACGCTGAAACATTGCAATCAAATAAAATTGTCTGTCAAATAAAATAAAAGGTGCTGAAATAAAAAAAAAATAACTAAAATATTTTTTAAAAAGTGCAGTGAAAGAGGATACAATATAGCATACGTTTAAAAATAGTACTTATTACGGAAATAGCACAGAATATTCTTAAAGGAACAAGCCACTTTTTTTTGAAAATAGGCTGATTTTCCAACTCCCCTAGAGTTAAACAGTTGAATTTTACCGTTTTCTAATCCATTCAGCTGATCTCCGGGTCTGGCCGGAGCATAGCTTAGCATAGATCATTGAATCTGATTAGACCGTTAGCATCTCGCTCAAAAATGACCAAAGAGTTTCAATATTTTTCCTATTTAAAACTCGACTCTTCTGTAGTTACATCGTGTACTAAGACCGACGGAAAATGAAAAGTTGTGATTTTCTAGGCCGATTTGGCTAGGAACTATACTCTCATTCCTGCATAATAATCAAGGAACTTTGGTGCCATGGGTGAAGCGGCGCAATGATATTACGCAGTGCATAAATAGTCCCCAGCACGCTCTCTGTGTAAGCAGGTTGTCACGTTGGTTATGTTGATGGAAGTTTGCCTATTTTCAGGCGCTGCGTAATATCCTTATTACGCAGGAATGAGAGTATAATTCCTAGTCATATCGGCCTGGAAAATCACAACTTTTCATTTTCCGTCGGTCTTAGTGCACGATGTACCTACAGAAGAGTCAAGTTTTAAATAGGAAAATATTGAAACTCTTTGGTCATTTTTGAGCGAGATGCTAACGGTCTAATCAGATTCAATGATCTATGCTAAGCTATGCTAAAAGTGCTACCGCCAGACCCGGAGATCGGCTGAATGGATTCGAAAATGGTAAAACTCAACTGTTTAATTCTAGGGGAGTTGGAAAATTTTCAAAAAAGGTGGAGTGTTCCTTTAAGCATTTGATTTATACTCAGACGTAGGCTAACTGCTTAGTACACACTGAAACATTGCAACCGAATAAAATTGTCTGTCAACTAAAATAAAAGGTGCCAAAATAAGGTGAAAATAAAAAAAGAAACTAAAATACTAAAAAAGGGGCAGTGAAAGAGGATACAATATAGCAAACATTTAAAAATAGTACATATTACGGAAATAATAAAGAATATTCTTAAGTGCAAACTGATTGCAGTGTTTTCGGACACAGCTACATGTTAATTGCAATTAAATCAATATATTGGAGTTTAAATTTATAATAAATGCAATTAGCTGAACTTCAGAGATTTCACTGATCAAATTATTATGTGGTAAGCTAATAAACTACTTACATAAACCAATACTACAGAAAAAAAACAAATGTAATTTCAAGAGTGAATTCTCTATTAGTTCTAGAAATTAAAGTGTAATTATCAATGTTATAAAATGAAGTAAAACCTACTCAGCTTTCTGAAGCTGGTGTTCCCATTTTCGCTGTTTTCCAGCTGTATTTACACTGTTTTATCCTTGCTTTTGTTGCTAGGTTTAGTAACTTGCTGTTTTGTGACATAAGGAGTTCATTTTCTACTCAAAGTGACACATTCATACTCAAAAATGACCCATCGAATGTTACTGGTATTGTGTGCCAAGTATTGAGGTCTCTGTGTTCGGGTGGGTACCACGTTACTTCTATTATGTAGATATGGTGTCAACACAATATCTTCTGTATTATTTACTTAGATGTTCTAAGTAAAGCATACACTTTATAGAGTGGTTTAATTCAGTGTTATTTGGTTTGAGTGGAATGTACTTGAAACAAATCAACTTTCAACTAAGTAGAAATTACTCAACAAACTTTAACTGGCCGAGTTAAAGTTACTTATTTCCATTGCTAATTTTACTTAAAGGGATAGTTCACCCAAAAAGGAAAATGACCCCATGATTTACCCTCTCAAGCCATCCTAGGTGTATATGACATTCTTCTTTCAGACGAATACAATCAGAGTTATAAAAATGTCCTGGCTCTTCCAAGCTTTATAATGGGAGTGAATGGCAGCCGAAAATTTGCATCCATCCATTATAAAAGTAATCCATACTGCTCTGGGGGGTTCATAAAGGCCTTCTGAAGCCAATCGATGAATTGTGAATTGTGACCCGTCATTCGCTTCAGAAGGCCTTTATGAACCCCCTGGAGCCGCGTGGAGTACATTTATGATGGAATGGGTCATAAACGTTTTGGGCTTCAAATTTTGGGCAGCCCTTCACTGCCGTTATAATTCTTGGATTAGTCAGGACATTTATTAATATAACTCTGATTGTATTCGTCTGAAAGAAGAATGTCATATACACCTAGGATGGCTTGAGGGTGAGTAAATCATGGGGTCATTTTCATTTTTGGGTGAGCTATCCCTTTAACTTCGTTAAGTAGATTTGACTTAAAGGTCCCATGGCATGAAATTTTCATTTTATGAGGTTTTTCAACATTAATATGAGTTCCCTTGGCCTGAATATTGTCCCCAAGTGGCTAAAAATTTTGATCGGTGTAAACCGAGTTCTGGCTGTCTATCTCTGCCTTTGAGAAAATGACAGGCCAGACGAGCTGATCTCGAATTTTTTCATGAACGGTTACCTCCCTTTCCTTCGCCCAGAGAATTTGGCACGCCCATGCTAGCGCCATATTTGTTTGTCCTTGCGAGATCATGGCTTGTGAACGAGTGAATGCTGGCAGTTTCTCAGTGTTTGGATGTATAAATGAAAACAGAAGTCTTTTTTCAGTTCCTTCTGATCTGTGATCAGTGATTTCTGATGTGTAGCTAATTATTCAAGTTCACACAGAACTTTATTATTCGTGCACACGCTGCGGCTTCTCTCTCTCCCGACAAAACGGTGTTTTCTTGTTTTCTATCTTGTGAGTCAGTGTTTTTGTACGTCCTCGTCGCGTCTATCTGTTCTTAAATGTGCATACAGTCATGAGTTTCTGCTCAACATCGGCAGACTCACATCTCTTTAGAGATAAACCTCACACACGCCGAGGCTCGGGCTGCACTGGCCGGTCGGCCTTCAACATCCCCGACCCCCAGTACTGCATCTGGCCCACAGCGGAGGCGTCATGCGTGGCGCGAGATTAAGCAGAAGGGGGGTAAGCGTGAGCGTATCCGGGCTAGCCAGCTTTCCCCACAATAAACTGGATTACATTCGATTACTGCTGTTGTGTCTTTGTTTGCGCTGTGTACTCAATGCGCGTCACTGACGCTTTTCATATGATAGTAAAATATCTAAAAATAATGCTATAATCAACACTTACTCGTAACTCGTTCATCTCGACAGCTGTAATGGTACATTACATGTGTTACAAAGTTGGTAGAATAAGGAGGAAAACGGGCTCGGCGTGACTGGGACTCGTTTTTATTCAGAACTCTCAGATACAAACAAAGTAAACTTGCGCTGACAGCACTCTCACAACTCAGTACAATATAACTTTGTTAGCAATCGCTCCATCTCTGGTCCACTAGTGATGTCCGGTTCGCGAACGAATCGTTCTTTTGAACCGGTTCTTTTTAGTGAACCGGTCGAACCAGTTCACCAAATCGGACTGAATCGTTCTAAATGGTTTGCGTCTTGAGTCAGCGCTGATACATCATTTACTAAAGTTAGTAACTTTCTGACATGAGTGACAGTCCCTCCGACTAGAAATAAACTAATAACCTGAAGTATATGCTGTAACTAAAACAGTTCACTGAACTGAGACATGCTGAGAGAACTGATGAGAAGTGAACTCCGGTCCATCCGTCTCTCTGGCAGGCTTGTGCCTGGTAGACCTCGTTAAACCACGCCCCCTCCGCTACAAGATCTAACACTCATTTCAAATGCAAAGATGTCAGCCAATCACAAAAGTGGGCATTTTTACTGAAGTCTCACAGCAGACACGCCCCTTGAAACAGGGCATTCAGCCACAGGGCAAACATCAGTATAGAAAAAATGCCTTTTATTTCTAAATTATGACATTTTATGATGTAAAAATCATACTAACAATATAAGTACACCTCAGAATACATTATAAAATGAAATAAAAATTCCATGCCATGGGACCTTTAATTCCATGCTAAATGTAGTAATAAATATGTGTGCATATGTGTGCAAAAGAAAAATTTTGTGAATTTTACATATGCAGTTTTTTTCATGTGGGTTTTACACGTTGCACAACTGTACATGCATTATAAACTGCTTCCTATGTTTGCTTTATTGAAAATGACGGCACAGTATAGTCACAAGTAATCATAATTATTTGATATCTTTTCCTTTCCAGGGATTGCGTCCATGAACTTCTCGGACATGTGCCGATTTTGGCTGATAGAACATTTGCACAGTTTTCTCAGGTAAAAAAAACAAACTTTATGTACATATGCCATATTTCCTTACATCTTCAATCTTGGATGTACAGTCAAACCAACAATCATTCAGACACCAGAAATTTTTTTTTACTAGTGGGTGCAGGACACTATAGTTCATTTATGTAAGTGAGGACAGCAAAATAAAGTAAACTGTGACATATTATAGCCATCAATTCTTCATACAGTGACTACCAGTAAACCTGATAACAATGTGGGACCAAAATGATTCAGACACTTTGACCTGACCATGTCTTGCTCAAGTGTTTTTTCTTTAATTGCTAATGCAACCTTTTACACCACAGACTGAACAAAATGAAGCATTGCTTGGTCATTGTTTGACCTAAATTGGTTTTATCTAATTGTGTTAAATTTGACAGCTGATTGGTTGATTGCAATCCATTACATATCAAAGTTATCTGACATTATCAAGATGAATTTGTTCTGACACAGTTTAACTCTGAGTTCTTGTCATATTCTATTACCATTTTCTAAACTATAGCGAATAAAAATGTGAGAAATGTTGAAGGTGTCTGAATACATTTTGGTTTGACTGTATGTCCTGCAATCTCTCCTCTCAGAGTATTGGTCTGGCCTCTCTTGGAGCTTCTGAGGAAGATATTGAGAAACTGTCAACAGTAAGTACAAAGCATCTCACATCTTATCACACTCTGCAGCTCTACTAAAAACACTGAATGTGTTTGTTCTGAATGTGTTTTTTAGCTGTATTGGTTCACGGTGGAGTTTGGACTGTGTAAGCAAGGAGGGAAGATTAAAGCGTACGGAGCAGGACTGCTGTCGTCTTTCGGCGAGCTGGTGGTTGGTGGCGTTTGTCAAATGAATTGTTTTGCTATGACCAATGCATTTGGCATTTAATTTTGCCCCTCTCCCCCCCCCAGCATTCTCTCTCGGATGAACCAGAGAGACGGGAATTTGACCCGGACACGGTAGCTGTTCAGCCGTACCAAGACCAGACGTACCAATCCGTCTATTTTGTGTCGGAGAGCTTCGCAGATGCTACAGAGAAACTGAGGTGGGCTGCATCAAAAATACCTGGTTGCTTTCAGTATT
Organism: Gobio gobio; assembly: GCF_949357685.1. Lineage (NCBI taxonomy): Eukaryota > Metazoa > Chordata > Actinopteri > Cypriniformes > Gobionidae > Gobio > Gobio gobio. Next base: position 29,041,644 of record NC_137121.1, on the reverse strand, counting down.
GAAGGTTTGACCATCATATACTTAGCTATGGAGTAAAATAAGTTTTAAACAGCGTTATAATATTTTCAATATTTTATAATAGTCCATAAAACAAATGCTCACTAATAAAAATAAAAAAATAGGCTATTTATTCCATACATTTGCATTTTTATCTTTATTTTTATTTGCAAATAATTTCAACTGTTATTTATTTATTTAAAAAACATAGAAACAACTAAAATAAAAGATAGTGTAAGCAATTTTATATAAAGTATGGATGATGATAAAAACCATAAAGCACACAATTACATTCTCAGAATGAATGAATGAATGAATTTATTTATTTATTGTAAATTATAAGTTGCTCAAAAAAAATAAAAACTAAACTAAAACATACTGTAAGCAATTTTATATAATGCATGTATGACAATAAAACATATAACAGTGTACAATTACATTCTCTTAATGAATAAAAGATTATCGAGGGCCAAATTATTTGAAAATAAATAATTCAGTAAATGTTGAAATATATAAATAAATCGTTACATTTATAATTAAATATATATATATATATATACATATATTTAATTATGCATTTAATGATTTATTTAAATATATTATATTTATATATTATATATGTGTTTCTGCATTTAATTATGCAATTCATGTTTTTTTTTATATATATTTCAACATTTATTTAATTATTATTTATTTATTATTCATTTTGAGTATTTTGCCCCTCAATAAAAGATTGAATTAATTAATGAAGTAAATAAATATTCATTTTTAATTTGTGTCAAAACGAACAAACAGATAAAAATAGTCTATAAAACAAATGCTCACAAATAAAAAATAGGATATTTATTACATACATTTGCATGTTTGTCTTTATTGTTCAAGCAATTAAGTAATTACTGATTGTTACTAGTAAGATATTCATTCATTCATTGCATGGACTTTTTAATGAACAAGACTTTTGGTTAAAATATTAATGAAAATATAAGGACAAATGGATGAATACTAATTGATATTTGAAATAGTTTAAATTGCATATAGCATGTCACACCACAAGGCATGCCAACTTTCCAAAAATATTTTATTTCTTTAATCTGTAAAACTTGATTTCAAAACACATTTTGCAAATAATAAATTACTCTTTAAAATCTAGCAAGTATTGACTAATAAAAGAAGGAATTTAATGTATACATTTTACTTTAATTTGCCTTAATTGCTTGCAGTTACTAGTTTCTATAACAATAATTGCACTATTTTTTTTAAACAACAGAGCGTACGTGACCCGCATCAAGAGACCATTTTCCGTGCGGTTCGACCCGTACACAGACAGCATAGAAGTGCTGGACAACCCTCTGAAGATCCAGCAAGGCCTGGAGACCATTAAAGACGAACTGAAGATCCTCACGGACGCCCTGAATGTGTTGGCTTGATTCTGCCGCCAGGAGCCAATCAACTCTCCCGTTCCTCTATGCTTCATACGTGACGGTCTTGTCGTTATGCTGTGCGTCTGCGTCTACATCTGCTGCTACTGACGTCGTTGCTTTTCAAACACTGAGTGCCAACCTCAAAACCTCATGTTGGAACTTGATACCAGAAACCTTAAAGTGATAGTTCACCCAAAAATGAAATTTCTTCCATCAATTACTCACCCTCATGTCGTTCCAAACCTGTATGAGTTTCTTTCTTCTTGTGAAGAAAGTCTGTAACCAAACAGTTTCGGTTCGTATGGACAAAACATACAATCAAAGTCAATGGGAATAAAAACCATTCCTTCATGTTCCACAAAGAAATTCACACAGATTTTTGGAATGAAGAGGATGAGTAAATTATGTCCGAATTTTAATTTTTGAACTCTGGATTAATGGATCACTCTGTGATTAATTGTGTCAACATAACAAATTAATTTTTTAAAAGATAAATCATGCCCAGTGTAAATTAAGCTATTAAGGGTCCGTTTACACAACACCGTTTCAACGGTTTTGAACTTTTTATGCTTTTTGGCCATTAATTTACACGACAACAGCATTTTGGGGACCTGAAAACAGGTCAAAGTGAAAGTTTTTGAAAACTATACCATTATTTGTGAAAACGGTGACGCACGTAAACTTATTATTTATATAAAACTTTTAAAGCTGCAACGCACAAAGTGCTTTTCACAATATAACACAATCATTAAGAATAAATTTATGGAGAGCTATACACAATATATGAACAAACAAAATGTAGCCTAATAAAAATATTAAATACCCAAAACAAATCAACAAAATAAGCTTTTTAATTCATAGGCGCCAAACCATTTAATGCTTGTATGTCAACAATAAAATCTTAAAATCAATCCTAAAATGAACAGGTAACCAGCTAAAACAGGTGTAATATGATTAAATAACTTTGTTTGCGTCAATAATCTAACCGCAGCATTCTTTACTAATTGTAAACGTGATAAAGTACAATAAAGAAAACAAGGCATGTCAAAATAAACAACCCAATTTCTAATTAACAGTTTAATATTTGGAAACAACTTATTAAGAGCCAGCTCAATCTGATTTTTACTCAAATTCTGACCACAACTTCAGTTTTATCAGTATTTAAATGCAGAAAGTTCTGTTAAACATGCTTGAAGAACACCCAGACTAGTCAGATCACTGGTTCAACACAGTGATAAATATAACTGTAGGTCATCTGATTAGCAGTGAAAATTAATATAATGTTTTCAAATTACAGAGCCAAGAGGAAGCATGTGAATTGAAAACAGAATTGGTCCCAACAGCGAACCCTGTGGAACACCACAATAAATGTGACGTTCCATCATGAGCATGCGTGTTACATGTTCAGTCTATAGGCACATAGTTTTTCCTTACAAAATGACATCGCCAACTACTGGCCTGGCATGAATAATACAGCGTTTTTTGTTGTTGTTTTCCCTGATCCGTGTGAACGGTGATCGTTTTGACAACTGTGTTGTCTGTATGTGCAAATCACAAAGGAAATTTTTTTTTTTTTCATTTTTGAGTAAATCATTTCCGTGTAAATATACCCTGAAGCTATTGAAGACAAAAGTTATTTATCAAATAAATAAAAAAAATATTTAAAGAAAACAAGGCATTACAATAATCAAGACGGGATGAAATAAAAGCATGAATAAACTTCTCTGTATCATTAAAACTCAAAAACCGCCTCACCACGGAAATATTTCTTAACTGATATAAACAAGACTGAACCAACTTCTTACCAAGATATTCAAAATTAAGATTGCCATCAAAATAAACACCCAAATTTCTAACTAACTGTTTAATATTTGGAAATTACTTATTAAGAGCTAGCTCAATCTGATTTTTACTCGAATTCTGACCAATTATTAAAAATTCAGGTTTATCAGTATTTAACTGCCGAAAGTTTGAGGCCATCCAATAATTTTTCTATCTGTTAAACATGCTTGAAGGACATCCAGACTAGTCATATCATTGGAACACAGTGAAACACAAAGGATTTAAAAAAAAACTTTTTTGGTAAATCGTTGTCGTGTAAATATACCCGGAAGTTATTGAAGACAAAAGTTATTTATGAAATAAAATAAATATTTAAAGAAAACAAGCCATTACAATAATCAAGATGGGATGAAATAAAAGCATGAATAACTGTAGGTCATCTGCATAGCAGTGAAAATTAATATAATGTTTTCAAATTACAGAGGCAAGAGGAAGCATGTAAATTGAAAACAGAATTGTTCCCAACAGCGAACCCTGTGGAACACCACAATAAATGTGGCAATTACACACACAAAGGCATTTTTTCCCAAATTTTTTGGTAAATCGTTGTTCGTGTAAACGTACCCTGAAGCTATTGAAGACAAAGGTTATTTATGAAATATCACCAGATGAAGTACTATACTAAAAGATTTAACAAATATGTACAGTATATAATCAAATATGAATAATCAATCAAATTGAATGTATTAGTATTGCAAATATATTCCTAAAATATTACATTGAGCTGATGTATTCTCCTACAGATGGTAGAAATATTTTATTAATAACAGTAAATCATTCATTAAAAAAAGAAAATACTGGCCTTCTGATTGGTGCCTGTTTATATTCATCTTTCTCCAGAAAATATGAAATATACATATGAATCTATCTCTGCAAACAATGGCATAAAAAGTGAAATAAAGTTGCAAGAAAACTGTGCAGTGCAAATTGGATATTATGTGCAATTATAAAGAAATATCTTTGAAAAATATCCCAAACTTTTCTTGTGGTTTACTTTCTGACTTTATATCAAATCGACCCTTTCATAAATGCTTCATACAGGAAAAGTATGTTGGTTTCAGAAGACTAGCTCTATGATACATTTGTCTGACTGAACCTTACAAGTTTGTTTGAAATAAAACAACCACCACCAGATGGTAGTCTAAGCATATATGTAGGTGAGACGTCCCACACGAGCGCTTTTTGGATGAGCGCTTTTATATCATGGACGGCATAATGACTAGGGCTTTTGTAAGGGTCGTGTCATGAGGTTAGAGGTTAGGATCGGGATGAGGATTCTGATTTTGGATCCAGTTAGTGGGAAAGATCTGCCAATTTAATACGCAACCAACCACTAAATACATTTTACGAAGACGGGAAAAAATCCCACAGTGGAATACGTCAGTAGTAAATCAGTAGGTGTAGTATTTTACTCGGACGAAGACTGATATATTATTGTAGTTTACATAATTTTAACAATTAAACTGAGGTCACTGAGTATAAAACAGAGAGCTATTCATGTATAATATTGCTGACTGCGCATATTGGTTATCACAAAACCTCCTGAGCTTTTTATTGATGACCTCTAATGTTTTGTGCTGGACTGGTTGTTCCTATATTATGGCCAGTTATATGCATTGTTGTGCATGGCAATGTGACTAAAATGAAAATGCATCTTACTGAATGCAGTGAATGATTTATTGCAAGGCCCTACAGATCTTTTGGGTTTCCTGCTTCCTTCATCTGATGGATAATAGGAGACAGAGGAAGAGAGGTTTAATGTCTTTATAATGGTGCTTCCAGTAACAGAGTGCATTGATAATTCATGCCAGCAGCAGGCCCCCCTTTTTTCATGTGCCGCTATTCTTTGTCTTACCAGCAGGGGCGCCATTTTACTGTCAGGGCCCACGCTTTTCTCTAATTCTCTCATAAATGTCTACCAGACCTCGAGCGTTTATCATCACTTTGCATATTTAAACACGTTTCATTTGAGTTCTTTGGGCAAGAACCTGTTCATTTTACAATGCACAATGTCCACAATCTCGTTTTATTTAACCACCCTAACAGATAGGGTTAACAAAATGGAATTTCAGTGAAGATATAATATACCCTAAAATGAGTTATCAAATATTCATTGGCCAATCCAATCATACCATTTTTAAATAAAAAATAGCCTACATTAATCTTAATGATCATGACATTCAAAACAATTTGTCATATATAATCAAGATTTGCCATTTATATATATATATATATATATATATATATATATATATATATACACACACACACACACACACACACACACACACACACACACACACAATAGATTGTTCATTATGTAGATGTTACATATACATGAATTAGCCTATATATTTAGTTATTATATTATAGTGCATTATATTCCGTTTGTGTGTGTGTGTGTGTGTGTATGTATGTGTGTGTGTGTGTATGTATGTATGTATGTATGAACATTGTATATATATATATATATATATATATATATATATATATATATATATATATATATATATATATATATATATATATATATATATATATATATATATATATATATATATATATATATATACACACACACACACACACACACACACACACACACACACACACACACACACACACACACACACACACACACACACACACACACACACACACACACACACACACACACAATAGATTGTTCATTATGTAGATGGTACACAAACATGAATTAGCCTATATGTTTAGTTATTATATTATAGTGCATTATATTCCGTTTGTGTGTGTGTGTGTGTGTGTGTGTGTGTGTGTACACACACACACACACACACACACACACACATATACACACCTTTTAAAATGGTTTTAAATATTAATATGTGAACAATAAATTCCACAATTGTTCAATATATACAAATTGAACAATATAGGGTGCATTCAGGGTGATTGGGACACTTTTTGCCATTGAGATCACACACATATACACACCTTTTAAAATGGTTTTAAATAATAATATGTGAACAATAAATTCCACAATTGTTCAATATATACAAATTGAACAATAGGGTGCATTCAGGGTGATTGGGACACTTTTTGCCATTGAGATGACTTGGAAAAAAGTGTCCCATTCAACCTGAATTCACCCCTATATACAGTATATAGGGAATTGATTCAATATGAATTATGATTTAAAAGGTGTTTTAGTAAGGCAGTAGTAGACATTTTGGCCCTGCATTTCATATCAGATGGAGACTAGTGTCCATGAAGAATAATATCTGCATCAAATAATGGTCCTTATTGCTTTGCCAGGTGATGGATGACATTTCCAAGTTAATTCAATCAAACCAATTTAAGTTCAATTCAAGTCTAGCTAATTCTTCATTATATTCTCAGTGCTCTGAATGGGTCAGGCTGTAAAGTGAATTACCATCATTACAGCCACTATTCGCGCGAGGATCGATAAGGCAGGTGGATATCAGAGGAAATGACGGCGTAAAGCGTTTCATGTTCTCTCCTCACCATCCGGGCACTTTCCATTGTAAAGTGTTACACATCGACTGTCCTGTCAGAACTCTGTCTGCTGGATTATACACTCATATTGATGGAATTTCGAACGTTGTCTTGTTTATTTACATGTATTTTATTGTAGCCTATTATAGTTGTATTGTGTTGTATTTATGAATTGGCTGAGATTGGTGTTCAAATCATGATGTTGCCGTATTAATATTTCAGTAAAGCTCGTTTTCTAATGTTCATTGACCTTTTTGTGATCTGGAATTCTTGGAAAACAGCAGCAGCCAGAGAGCTCGACTGGACTGGAGATTCACTGACCATCTCGAGTTTTACCTCTCTCACGGACATGCGCACCAGAGGGGAGGGGGGTGTTAAGGGGCGGGTTTGGGTATATAATACTTCTCTCACAGAACTTTTGTCTGTCGCCTGATTTTTGGGACAGCTCCACACAACATCCTAACACCAACTGGGGAAACTAAACAGACCTTTTCAACCAAATACAACAGCACCGCATTTTTTTTTTTTTTACATTGTAATGGAGGACCAACTAAAACATCATTCTGTTTGCCATACCTGCTTGAGAACAGACAGTTTCATAAATAAGGTAAAGAAAATCTTTTAACATCCTTTATGAAAGGTATCTGGAGACGATTGCATTAGTTGTCTCGAAAAATAGAATATTAGAAATTGACACGATAGGAAACGGAGAGATTTGAAATGCACGAGCAATGCGCGTAATGCAACGCAACGAAGATGTTTTTGACACTCTTGATAACAGCTCTAAACATCTTGACAGCGCTAAATATGGAATTTAAGACATTATAAAAAAAATGACATTGATTTTTTTGGTAAAGCTGATTTGAAACCATGTGTAGTAAAGCGCTTTAAAAATAAAAATGTACTTGACACTTCATTCAGGATACGCGCGCACGGGAAAGAAGTTGCGCAAGGGGGCGACAGCACTTTAAATGAGCTGGGTTTAAGGAAATTATATGCTGAGTTGTGAGGAATGAGATAGCTGGGTTTATTGAGCAGTCTTGCAACTTGTTGAACGTTGTGTAAGAGTGTACATGAGGTGATAAAAGCGCTTTTCGACCTGGATAAGCAATTCATCTTCAAGCTTTAATGAAAAAGTCGATGCATGCATGTACAATCCCAGCGTGTTTGAAGATTTGCATAGGCGATTTTAACGCACTGAAGGAACCAATGACCACCAGCAAAGGAAGGACTTTAAAATATCACATTTTTAGTGAAAAATTAAACGCATTACTACAAAATGCACAATTTCCCAGGGTGTATTAACTATTGCATTTGGTGAAGTCAATGCATTGAAGAAACAAATAATAGTCTGACCTCTTTTTTTGTTTGTTGCTAAAACCTACATGCATTTATAGAATTAAACATGTTTCATTGCATGCTTTCCATACTGTACTGGTTTTGACCATGTGATCAAGATAGCTGAAAAGTCGATGGCCATGCATGCATACATTGTATTGCGTTACTAAATTCGATGCCTCGAGGAAGCTAATAATAGTTGTTCAGTATTATGTTAAGGTATACATGAGCATCATTCAAAATGAAACCCACAAGCATCCAAACTAACTAAAACACATTATCTCCGCAGGTCATAAAGATGTACTGGTCCATACGGATGCCCATATGCATACTGTTTTTAACCCTGTCTGCCTTCGAAGTCGCTTCAGCCGAGACGTTATGTGGTGGAGAGCTGGTGGACGCGCTGCAGTTTGTGTGCGAAGACAGAGGCTTCTATTTCAGTACGTACATTTGCACATCTCTGGGGTTTTTCTTTTCTTTTGGTCGCAAACCCTGCCAATTGCACGTCGCCAATGACCAGAGTTACGAGCGAAGTCTCTGCAGATTGTGCTGACTGGGCGCATTCTCTCGCGATATCTGCGATTGCATATGAAAGGGATGCTAAATGAGCCACAATGGCCTGGTTGTTTACTTGCACATTCCGCCAGGGAAAGTAATAGTACCCAAGTGGCATTCCATTCACCTCTCCAGAAATGTTCCCAGGCTACACTCAATTGAAAAAAAGCTGTTTGTCCTCTTACACGGCTGGATGGATTGAGACAGCTTCATTACTAGTTTAGCGTAACAGATGCTAACCAATAGCTTCGCACTAGCTCAGATTGCCGACTGTCCGATCCAGGTCCAGATACATCTGCTGGTTGTAAACCAGCTCACATGCACGGAGGGGGTTCGAGAGCACAACTTTTTAAATATTTGCCGTCTTCCTCACGCCAGCACTGACAAACAGACAAGGCCTTTGTGTTCTTTTGTCCACAGAAGCCTAACTACCCCGAAAGATCATTATCCAATTTGGGCCAGCGCAGATTTTCCCCCTCCATCCACCAGATCCACTCTTCAATGTTTCCCATCCTACAATCAAGAACACCCTTTCAGATCGTTGCGGCTGTGAGAAGCGCAGATCGTTCACATAATATTTGACTGGAAATCAATTATTCCTTCCTTTTTCCCGGTCCGGCTCCCCCCTCCATTACTGTGTCCTGTATCTTCGCTCTCTCATGCCAAGTCTGTTCTTCTACCCCTCCCCCTTCCTCTCTTTCATGCTCTCTTTATCTCTGCTGAGCTGGCAAAGGACAAGGTCAAAGGATAGCCACCATTTACTCATCCAAACAGAAGCGAAGACTTTTGCCCTTCAACTCTCTCCTGCTGTCTTATTTGTAGGCTTTTTCGTTCGTCCATTCCTGGGACCGCGTTGCAGGGTTGTCGGCGAATTCTTCGAAACAGATTCCGAACAGCTCAATTAGATGCATAACAAGATCAGTCCGGGCGAGAAAACAAATAAACAGACTCCATTTTATGCCACAGGTCTTGGCTTTATTATACGCCCAGTCAAAACACAATGAATCGATAATGAAATCTGCTTTGACAATGGAACCAGGCCACTGTAGCTTGATTTACATTGACTTGTTTGTAGGGTTTGTGGAACGTGTTTGCATGTTTGATGGCAACTGTTTGGAGATTTTGAGCCAAATCTCTTCTTCTCTCTTGTTAAAACAGCCAAAACGACCTGTTTTTCCCTAGTCTAACTGGTTTGAGATGGTCTTCTCGCATGCTTTATTGGTGTTCAGCTGGATCTCCAGCTATGCTAGTTTGTTGGCTGGTTTTATTGAGGGCTTTTTCACTTTTCAGCTGGTCAGGCTGGATGACTAGTTGTTTACCCAGCTAAACACCAGCTTTGCAAGGTTCAGAGAAATGGGAACTTGAAACGTGTTAATCAGGCTTTTTCATTAGAGTTTCCTGGTCAGTCAGCTGGTCTAATTGCCCCAAACCTGTCTAAACCATCCCCTGATCAGGCTGGGAGACCAGCAAACCCGTTTAGGCTAGTTGTTCAATCAACAATGTATAATTCTGCCAACATTTACTCCCCCCCTCATGTCCTTCCAAACCTGTATGACTTTCTGTAACACAAGAAGACTTTTTGAAGAACTGTTTTTGACCATACAATGAAAGTCAATGGGGTCCAAATGGGGTCACCACTGACTTTCACTGCATGGATAAAAACAGGTTTGTAATGACACGAGGACATTTTCTGGGTGATCTATCTCATTAAGCTGTTTTATTCATCAGTTTTGCCTGACATGTGACCAGAGTGTCTAGAGTCCGTAAACTCATGATCTTCATGTGTGTCTCTGCAGGTCGACCAACTAGCAGGTCGAACAGTCGGCGTTCTCAAAACCGTGGGATTGTGGAAGAGTGTTGTTTTAGCAGTTGCAACCTAGCTCTGCTAGAACAGTACTGCGCTAAACCTGCCAAGTCAGAGAGGGACGTTTCAGCCACATCTCTACAGGTCATCCCGGTGATGCCCGCATTAAAACAGGTATGTTGACCGTGGGAAACAACAACAACTCTCCAGCGCTTTATCACACGCGACATCTTGATTGTCCTGTGCTTTCTGCTGAACTTGTGCATCATGGCATGTGGGTTTAAAGAAAACAGTGAGCCAGAGTAAGGAACTAGTAAGCAAGTATTGCCCTAAAACTGCTGAGCAAGTGGAAAATGATATGGTTGATGTGAGAGGTCATTTATAGGTTGAAATTTTCCTGTAGATTTACATCACATACTTGGATTGGGTTACAAAACCAGTGTCTTGCTAAATGACCTGGATGTTGACTAGCTGGTTAGACATCGGGGACAAATGGAACCGTGCCATTGTCTTTCTTAATTTTGAGGCAGTATTAGAAATTGATAGTCCTTTAAATAACATATGTCAGGGATAGTTTGCCCTAAATTCATAATTTCCTCACCATCATGTCCTTCCAAACCTACATGACTTTCTCCTGTGGATTACAAAAGGAGATATTTTGAAAAATGTGTTTATCCACATAAAGACAGTCAATGGGGTCCAAAACAACACTGACTTTAATTGTATGGTCTTAAGGAGGAGACTGTTTGGAAGTGATGGTAGAATTGTCATTTTTGGGTGAACTAACCCTTTAAGAAAGATAGGATTGGGCAAGAGAATTTCAAGTGGGGTGTTGTCTTGGTGTTTTAGGGGTTTTTGGCAAAATATCTGCAAAATCATTTACATTTTTAGTCAAAACTCTTGAGTTTAAAAGATCATTTTTAGAGATCTTCCAAGCAATCATATAACTATCTGTAACAATTTCAACCTGTCACCGAAGTCATTTTCTAACGCTATTATTACTTTCGCAGGAGGTCCCAAGAAAGCACGTGACCGTGAAATATTCCAAATACGATGTGTGGCAACGGAAGGCCGCCCAGAGGCTACGGAGGGGCGTCCCTGCCATCCTGCGGGCCAAGAAGTTTAGGCGGCAGGCGGAGAGAATCAAGGCCCAGGAGCAACTGCACCACCACAGGCCTCTCATCACGCTTCCCAGCAAGCTGCCGCCCATCCTTCTTCCCACAGAAAACTACGTTAGCCACAAGTGAAACCAGGATCATTTGCACAGAGTCGATAAAAAAAGACTAGGGGATCAAAGCTTTTTGTCTCTGACGTCATTTCTGTGGCAGTCCTCAACAACCCTTCTTCCTTCCCCAACCAGACGTGCTCACACGCTCTTCGAGTTTCTATTCTTGCTGTTTCGTTCACCAACAAAAAGGCACATCATAAACGAGAGGAACACAATTCAGGTGAAGAAGCAAAAGAAAGAGCGAAGAAGTTGCGGAACGCCAGTTCGGAGGACATCAGAACGCGAGGAACAGCTCGAGCTAGCATGAAAGAACCCATTCCACTGCATTCTCCCGAGACAAACGTATCTCTCTTTTAGTCCTTTTTAAATATTAGTTTGCACCTGTAACTATAAAGGGACATCCACACTGTAAGGAATTGTTGTAAAATTAGATTCCTGTTCCAGCACCTTGTAATCACAAATGAAAAGCAGAGAAGAGTCTGCGAATTGCACATCGCCACGGATTACGTCAAAGTTCTTGTTAAGTAAATAAAAAAAAAAGGCACTATTTTTTTATGGACTATGAACGTGTAGCTCAAAAAATGTCATGGTGCTAGCTTTGGGAATGGACTCAAAGGAGAAGGGGTTGAAAAGCATGTTTTTTTTTTCCTTTGAAACTTTATTAAGCTTTCCGTTTTAAGGAAAGTGTGACTTTGGAAAGAGAAAACTAGAGTGGCTGCGGGGATATCGCTGCATGCAGATGCGTACGTAAGACACGCGACGTATGCCTCGGGTCCCGGCGCTGCCGTTGCGATGAAGGAAGGAGCAGTGCGGGGACGCTGAAGGGATCATGTTCAAATGCCTGGACGTGAAGAACTCGCCTCCTTTCGAGCGTGGCTGCACAAAACCCCTGCTTTGCACTGCAGGAAAGAGGGACATTGTGACCTTGAAAAAGTGGGATGTTTGTATTTTCTATGTTCTTTTTCGTGAAAACGCTTCAAGGAAGAAAAAAAAAAAAAAAAAAAAAGCCCAGTTTGGTTTCTGGTACCGTGACATTCTTGTTGTTGCAAAATAGGCTTTGTGTTTTTGTAACGTTATTTTACAGTTCTGAAGAAAAAAAGAAAGGCACAAATATCAATTCAAAGGGAAAAAACGCAATAATGTCAACTAACATATTTTTAACGTTTATCCGTAGTATTCACATGCTTTTGCCTGAGAAACAAATACTTGAATATATATATATAAATATATATAGAATAATTATGGAAATATATATTATAAATAGTTTCCAGGGACATCATGTAATATTCTTTTAGTCTGAGCTGTATCTTGCGTAATGAGCCGCCAAGCTTCTTTTTGTTTGTTTAAGTACAAATATGGGCACTGTATAAAGGCATTATTTATTTTGTTATAAAATTATATATTAAAATCAGTCCAAATACAGTAATATACATAGCACTGATGCTCAACTGATGGATTTTATTTTATATGCTCTCTTTTTTTTCTTTTCTTTTCCATTTTACATGTAAATGCTTTTTGTAGATGCTTTGTACCAAAAAATATTTCCTTTTTTCCTTTTGGTTCGCCACAGAGCTATTTTAAAATCAATATTTTAACAGCAGCTGTAGCCTGGATTGCTTAGGCATGTTGTAATACAAAAATAGGCACATACTCAGAATACTCTCTCTCTCTTTCTCCCTCCCGCATGGCTTTTTAATCTGCCAAATGGATTTCTGTTTATAAAAAAAACAAAATCAACTACAAAAAAAAAAAAAAAAAAACCTTCCTCACAAGGATCTGGATATACCCGGTCTCTATATGCCACGATTGTACACAAACCCAATACAGTTTAAGCCACTTTAGTGCCGTTTTCAATTGTTGTATCATCATTTTTTTTGGCTTCTTTAAGGTATGCCATGTTTTTGGGGATGAGAAGAGCCTGTCCCTGGTTCAATGTTTTTTTTCTTGTTGCCAAGTAAAAAATCCATTATGATGTCACAAAGAGTGGTTACGTCCCCTCAATCTCACCATTTTACAATAATACGCCCTAAATCCTCTTATTTCCTTTCGGTCAGGGTGTTTTTTCAAGTCCTCCATGTGTCTTCATCTCAGTTGTTGAAGGGCTACCATACGTATTGACCCTAATACTCAGGAAATATCAGTGGATTTATGTGAAAAACCCCATACAAGGCCATTTTCTTTGTGGTTTCTCAAACAAGGACAACAAGCCAACATCGTTTCTTGTATAAGCCCCATCTCAAGGTCAAAAAAATGATACTATAGTATCGCTTAGTACCTTGAAATTTAGGTCTAAGTGCCTGCGGTGTATCCCTCTGCCTTGATAATCCAATATTTATCTGATTCATATCAGTTGTGACGAAGCAGTGCAATTATTTTAATTACTCTCATTATTTTTATTATTCGAACATCCCATATTTCCAGAGACATTGCCATTTTGCTATTATGTTATTCCTGCAAGGACTGCATTCACTGTTGTTCTTTCCAAACTGGCTACTTAACTTTCCGTGCGAAGAAGGCGCTGTAAGGAAAACACGTCCTTTTGCGCTAAAAATGAAGGGATCTTTTGTCTTTCATTGGCAACAGTTTGATATCAGTAGCCCACGCGGCCTGTGTGTATTTTAATTGATTTAACCTCTGCACGCTAGAACGTCCGAAATGCACAATTCATGTACTTTCATTTTTAATATCAATAAAAAACATTTTATCAAACATGTTTCAGTCATGTGCAAGTGTATTTATTGCCCTAAATGATTTAGTAGACCTATAAAGAATTTCCTTGATGCTTTTAGCATCTTTTCTGCACTGGCTGATCTGCAGAAGTGTGCCAACGAAGGAAAATGCAGTAAAATGTGACCAAACAGTGAACAACTGACAGCACGTCAGCTCCGCACGCTAGGGTTCAACTCAGATGAAGTCAAGCAAGCTCTTGTAAACTTTGTATCTGGCAGAATTCAAGTTAACGTCCCCACGTGCACAGAACGTAAGAAGTTAAAGAGCGATTTCTACCCGATTGAACCCATAAAAACTAGTTTTGTCTGCATACATTAACTTTGATATTACATTTTCATCTACACTGTGTTCCAAATTATTATCAAAGTGACATAACAGCAGGATTTCAATACAACAAACATTCAGATTTTAGGTTTTCAAAGAAAGTGTTTGTTTGTTTTATTTCTCCATATCTTTTTAGATAACTGGTATCAATCTCAGACAGGTTTGTTAAATAGTTTGCCAGGTCTACTTAGGTGAATGGAAATGCTATTTAAAGAGGTTGTTCCACATTATTAAGCAAGTCACAGTTCTCATGCAATATGGAGAGGAAGAAAGATCTTTCCGAAGATAAAAAGCATGAAGGTGCAATGTTACGCAAAAGCCATGAAGACGACTAATACTGTGTGACAAATGAATGGAGATTATCGAACTATCAGCACAAGAGAACTCGGGCAGATAAAGGCTAATTAAGGAAAGTTTCTGTCAAAAAAATTATTTGTATTAAAAGGACCGCTATAAAAAAGCCACTGTTGAGCAGCAAATAGGTATTTGAAGCTGCTGGAGTGTTAAGAACCTCATCCAGGCTGGCAGTTGTGAAGTTGCATTTCAGCCACCTATAACCAAAGAGAAATGTTTACAGTGGGTTTAGAAATACATTTTACTGCTGTTGGGATAGTGCGTCTTGAATGAAAATCCTTTTATTTCAGAAGGCACTATCCTTGTTTTTATACCATAGCAGAAAATGGTCATTTATAAACTCTGCATATCTTGCAGAAGTCATTTTGACACCCTCAGAGACCCTAAAGGGACCTTCCATCTCACTCCACAATATCCCAGCCCAAATCATCACCCGTTAGCTCCTTGCTGACACTGCAGTCTTGTTGGAACGTGGTGGCCACTAACCAAACAACCAGAAATCCATCTATCTAGACCCTCTATTGTAGTATGGCATTCGTCAGTGAGTAAAACTATTTAAAAATTAGTCTTCATGTACACTATATTGCCAAAAGTATTGGGACACCCCTCCAAATCATTGAATTCAGGGGTTCCAGTCACTTCCATGGCCATAGGTGAATATAAAATCAAGCACCTTGGCATGCAGACGCTTCTACAAACATTTGTGAAAGAATGGGTCGCTCTCAGGAGCTCAAGCATGGTACCGTGATAGGTTGCCATCTGTGCATTTGTGAAATTTCCTTACTACTAAATATTCCACTGTCAACTGTTAGTGGTTATACAGAATACTACGGCTAGTGGTTATAGTTTGGGTTTGGCCCCTTAGTTCCAGTGAAATGAACTCTTAAGCTTGGTACATACTCCGCAAAAACAAAGAAATGTGTTTTTTTTCTCGAGGTGGCAAGAACAAGAACAAAGATCATTCCGGCCAGGACATTCCATACCTCAGGAGAAAAGCAGGTACGAACATTTTTGTTTCTCCACATTAACCCCGCCCGCTTTAAATTTCTGACCAATCACACAATAGTTCTCGGACACCCACAAGAAAAAAGTTCTGCTCGGATGATGTGTCGAGAACAAGCTGCGAGAACTCCCAAACCAGGGCTCCAATAACTAAATTACATCATTTTGTTCTCGCAGCCCTGGGAGTGAGAACTTTTTTCTCCTTTAATGCTTCAGCATACTAAGACATTTTGGACAATTTCATGCTCCCAACTTTGTGGGAACAGTTTGGCGATGGCCCCTTCCTGTTCCAACATGACTGCACACCAGTGCACAAAGCGTCGGTCCATAAAGACATGGATGAGCGAGTTTGGTGTGGAGGAACTTGACTGGCCTGCACAGAGTCCTGACCTCAACCCGATAGAACTCCTTTGGGATGAATTAGAGCGGAGACTGTGAGCCAGACCTTCTCATCCAACGTCAGTGCCTGACCTCACAAATGCACTTCTAGAAGAATGGTCGAAAATTCCCATAAACACACTCCTAAACCTTGTGGAAAGCCTTCCCAGAAGAGTGGAAGCTGTTATGGCTGCAAAGGGTGGGCCAACTCCATATTAAACCCTACGGATTAAGAATGGGATGTCATTAAAGTTCATATGCATGTAAAAGCAGACGTCCCAAAACCTTTGGAAATATAGTGTATTTCTTCACCCACTGTAAAGATTTCTCTTTGGTTAGAGGTGGCCGAGATGCAGCCTTATGCACAACTGCCAGCCTGTTTGAGGTTCTTGAGAATCCAGAGACAGAGCTTCAAATACTAGTGCTGTCAAATAATTAAACAAAACCCTATTTTTTCTGTAATTAATCGCGATTAATCGCAACTAACATTACAGTTTTTAATATATTTAATACATTTAATCTCCAAATTTATGTAGAAACGACATAAAAATAGTATATTTTAAATATTTAATCCAACAGGTAGGAAATATACAGAAATTGAATCGTCACATTCTTCACAGCATAACTTATAAATTAAATATAGATTAATCCTTATTAAAGCTACAAAAGTTGAGTCAAGAGCAGTGAGTGATGTTCTTGTCTTTTGTTCTTTGATTTACATTAATGACTGTAACATAGAGATCCACTGCCAATAATCCAAAGTGAGCAAACAGAAATAATGACTTGACTTGACAGCGGTTTACAGGAAACAATACTCGACAAACTGACAAGGCATACAGAGACTAGGGGAACACATGACTATGACAACCTACGAACAACCAGAACTCAACCACATGACAAGACAATGAACCAATGAGAACTATGAATGTACTATGAATGAACTATGATCATGAACTATCAATCAATCTACCAATCAGAACAAGGCACATGAAACTAGGGGCACGTTAATGCTCAAACCAGTGCGCAACTTTTTGCTACGGCTTTCGGGTTGAACGTCATGTTTCCTGGAAACGGTGTGCAATGGGGTTTGAGATACATTTTCTCTTGTTTGGTGGGTGTGTCAAAAATGTTAGCCCAACCAGCAGCAACATATAAACCGCACACACAATGGGTCCAAGTAAAGTCATTTACAAATGTGTCCGCTGCAGCTGTAAAAATAGGCTAACAATTGCGTCATAATCACGTTACTCTCTGTCACACAGTAGATACATTACCGTATAGACAGGAGGATGACTTCCACCAGAGTGAACCGGGTGCTAGCTCAGAGCCAGTGCTAGTCCCAGTTCATGGTTGGTTCGACTGAGGAGCCTTCTAAGAACCGTTCGCTTTTCCACGGGCTGAGAGCCACAACAGAGCCAGGTCTTACGTCACTGTCAGTGTTGCCAGGCTACTTCCACATGCCGCGGGCTGTTTTTCATGTCTGCGGGTTGAAGCGACCCCAATTATGTGATATTTAGCCCCGGAAATGAGAATTTTAGCAGGCAGCCCTGCAAAAAAAAAACGAAAGCGATTTCTGGACTTGTTGTCATTCGGCGATCTGTAAATTCACATGGCTATACGATCCTACATCGGCATCAAAACACAGCGAAAACACAGCAAATCCAATGCATTCATGCAGTTCGCCGTAATTTGTATAGACGGAGATTACAAACGAGCAGCAGCTGTTAGCTCCATTAGCTGCTATTTCAAAAATGGCGGATCTCAAGTTTGTGTTGGTCTTGTTGACGCCGCCCCCAGCGCCTGACGTAATCGATTCTTACTTCTAGCCCAGCAATGTTTTGGTGCTACTTAAGAACCACTTTTCCTGGCTTGGAGCTGGTTCTTTGGGTGTGGAAACACAAAGAACCGATTTGAAACTAGGCTCTGGCTCCGAACTAGCACCAGCACTGCCTTGGTGGAAAAAGGGTATATGAGGCAATCGGGGGGACATGGAGGCATAAAGTCTGATCAATTCAAGAAGCCTCAGTTGTTCCTGCTCATGCTGTCCGTCTCTGCAAGATTCTGTGATTCAGATTTCACTGTGCACAACTACTAGAAGACTTACAACTGTCAGACAGGTTGCTCACGTCACATCTACGTCGACAAGCTCAGTCCGAGGCTGCGCAGTACGCTCAGCCATCAGGAAGTGAGTGCTTCTAATTGACTTCACTTTTCCCCGTCGAAGCCTATGGGGTCGCTGTGTCCATTTCTTTTACTGTCTATGGACATGATCACATAAGGGCAAGGAGGTCACATGACAAGAACCAGGACACATGACTGAGGCAAAATTACAAAATAAAAAACATAAACGTGAACCAAATCCCAAAAGCAACTGTGACAATGACAGACATCACAGCAGCGGGTTTATTATTATCATATACTGTACCGCAGCCAAGGATGACAGAAAAAAATCTGATGCTGCGAAAATAACACGGAAACGTGTTAAACTGAAAAAATGAATTGCATGCGTTTTTGACAATTGCTGCTCAACAGTGGCTTTTAATAAAAAAAATGTCCTTTTCTTTATAAGCCTTTATCTGACAGAGTTCTCTTGTGCTGTAAATTACACACAAATCTTATGATAGTTTGATAATCTCCATTCATTTGTCACACAGTATTAGTTGTTTTCATGCCTTTTGCGTAACATTGCTCCATTTCATTTCATGCTTTTTATCTACGGAAAGATCTTTCTTCCTCTCCATATTGCATGAGAACTGTGACTTGCTAAATAATGTGGAACAACCTCTTTAAATAGGGTTTCCATTCACCTAAGTAGACCTGGCAAACTATTTAACAAACCTGTCTGAGATTGATACCAGTTATCTAAAAAGACATGGAGAAATAAAACAAACAAACGCTTTCTTTGAAAAACTAAAATCTGAATGTTTGTTCATGATGATTCATGTTATCCAGCATGAGAATGTTCCAAAGAACATATTGTGCTTATTTGCTACAAATTTGCTTATTTGATTAGTGACCTAACAGTGAAGAACCTTATTTCTTATTAATTTTACAACATAATATTCCTTTTCACTGTGATCTCAAATGTTTGGTTGCCCGCAGTATTTATTCACCTAAATCAAGTGATCATAATGAGGATGTTCAGATGATAAACCTAATTCTGTGAAACTCTTGTGAGTTTTGCATGTGCATGTGCTTGTTGAAAGCCACTTTAATAGATCTTTATTACACAAAATCATTTATTATACCAAATATAAAGCATTATTTATAAAGCATTATTTCACCCGAGATAGACGGTTCTGTCATTATGTATTCACCCTCATGTCGTTCCAAACCCCTATGCTTTTATTTTTTCCATGGAACACAAAACATGAAATTGCACATTTCATAGTGACTATATCTGTCAAGCTCCAGGGGCCAGTTGCATAAACTAAGCCAGTATGTTAAGACAGTGTCTTAAAGGGATAGTTCACCCAAAAAATAAAAATTAGTCCATAATTTACTCACCCTCAAGTCATCCTAGGTGTATATGACATTCTTCTTTTTCTTCTTTATATTACAAAAGTCAAGGCTAATCCAAGCATTAGAATTGGATTCATAGTTGCTCTGTTTTTGAAGTCCATAAAAATTGCCCATTTTTGCTTCTAACACATCAACTTTGAGGACAAAATGTTCACTTGCTGCCTAATATATACCACCCACTAACAGGTGTATTGATAAAGAGATAATCAGTGTTATTTTGTGCTCCAAAATAAGAAAAATAGAACAAGATGAGGGTGAGTAAAAAATGATAATGCTGAGCTGCCCCTTTAAGATGATGAATGTAGCCTACCTATACAAGGAATATAACACACCATATTTTACTTTATTATTATTTACTTTTTTGTGTCAGTTTGCAAATTAATTAGAGCTGTATTGTGAGATGACAACTGTGGGTTAAAGTCATGAAAAAAGTTCAAAAATGAGGACATTTCATGTGAGTGACAGGTTGATCCGCCCTCACGCCAGTAAACACATCATCAGAGAAGAGACGATGTTCAAGGGAGGTACAAACAAAACAATAATGTCTCATTTTAATATCATGGTGACTTTAGTAGCATGTGCAATATTAGGAGCAATATTCCTTTAAGATGAATCAGCTTTGGTTCAGGTAATCCCGCCGTCTGTAAAGCAGCCGTAATACTGCTCTGCGGTCGGGAGTTTACTGTCCAGAACAGCTGACTGAGCGCTTCCCTGATGCCTTTCAGATTCCTTTTAGCTGCCAGAGGCTGCACATTAACGCACAGAGCACTAGTGTGTGACTGATCAACTAGTGAACCATGGCGGCAGTCAACCTGGCGTGTGCTAGTGAGTACTTGTGTCTAATGATGGAAGCACTCGATGTATCCCCTCAAGACGCCACGTGCATGTCGTTATAGGACTAGAGAAAACGTTAAATGTTGCACGACGTTAACCTGCTTGTTTAATTTAGTGCAGTGTAGCGGGTTTAAATATTAATAGCCGCTTCTACAAAATTCCCTTTCCCTGCAATAGATTTCAATCGGAGAACACTTTACAACATGGATACATATTTTAAGATGTAAACTGCCATTCAAAATCACGTGAGCGTGAACTCAATGAACCTGTGAGAGTGGCTGGAAATATTTTACTCACATTTTTCCATTATGGTTGATAAACATAAGTTAATTACACACACTATGTTAAAATATATATTTTATTTATCTTTTCTAAGAAAAGAAATGAAAAGAAGAAAAAAGTAGTGTTTCTTGTCAATGCAAAATATGCTGCCACAGTTGTAGGCGGTTGCCAGGATGCTGCAATATGGTTGCTAGGGTAGTTGTTAGGGTTTTACTAGGTGGTCAAGGTGTTGCCAGGATGTTTCCAGGTTGCTAGGTGTTTGTTATGGTGTTAGTAGGCGGTTGCCAGGTTGTTGATGCAGTAGTTGCTTATGAGTGTTTATACCATATTGTTATAAGGTTTCTTCAGGCGGTTGCTAGGTAGACCAATGTGCTTTTTCACTACTTCCATAGTGTACGATTGCAGAAATATTTTTGTATTATAATAGTTTTTAGTGAACATTTATAGAGGAACAGATTTTATGTGAAAATAAAAAATAAAAGTGGTTTATTTTGTTTAAAATCGTATAAATGTATGAGATGATGAGGGGGGCGCGTCTCAATCAGCTCCCTAGTTCAGTAGTCAGGGCACTGAGTCAGCCATTTTAAGGGCTGTCATAATTACAGAATCCATCCAGTACACTGAAAAGTTTGCTCCCTAAAAAGTCCCACAATGCGCCGCAAAACCCAGGGTGCATCGACACTTGCTATGCTCCCTTAACGGAAGTTCTGAAGCGCGAAACTCAAATCACGTGAGCCAACTCACCACACATAATGACCGATAACGACATGCGATATGTGTTTTTAAAAACAGAAACCATTATTTTATTATATTTCAGCATAAACATAAATCGTTAGATGATGAGTAATGAAAACAATCTAGCTAACATTTATCATTTATTTACGGCTGAAATATTGCACGTATATGTAACAAGCAAAGTATTTATCATAATGTACTTTAAATAACATTACAAGTAATGTCAGAAAGATATAAGCTCTGCTGTTATGATATACGGAAATATTGTCGTCAGTGTCCCAATGTGTAGTGAGCCAGCCTCTTGTTCTGTCCTTACCAGTGCCGTGTAGCCTATAATGATTCATGAGCTCGGGAGCTAGGGAACTGAATCAGACACACACGGGGTAAAACCAGCATGGTGCAAAAGACACAGTATTGATACAAATACTTTAGCTAAAATATGTTTTTAATAATTCCTAACTTAATACTTGTTCAAAACAATCGCTTTTGTAGAGTTTGTACAATTTCCTGTTTATTATGATAAATAAAAGAACACATTTTTGTTCAATAAATATTTAAAAAAGTAAAGATTCTGAAAGCATTGAGAGAGATCCCATATTAATTTAATATAGATTTACAGTAGTAACAATAAATATTATTATCTCTAAGGTGGACACACAACTTTATATATGATATTATATATGATTTTTAGTTATAGGCTGTCTGCATACTAATAGGTAACCCATCATTTTTTTTTGTAAAATATAAATATTTTTATTATTATTATTATGCTGTTATATTTATTCTTAAATGCTATTTAAAATTATTTAAATAATCATAATTATTATTAGCCATATTAATCTATAAACACAAAATGTTATATACACACTTTTCATTTGTAAAAATAAAAAAGTAAGAATAATCACATTTTAAATCGCAATCGCAATTTTAACCAGAATAATCGCAATTCGATATTTTCCCCAAATCGTGCAGCCCTAATGTCCACTAGAGGTCGGCCGATATATCGGGCCGATATTTGTAATTTTTTTATATATCGGCATCGGCCGATATCCGTGTTTAGTAGCGGCGATTTAAAGTCAGGCAGGTCTGCGGGCAGCCCTTTGTTATTGGTGGGGTGGAACGCATGTGAAGGACCCCAAGCCAAAACTTTAGGAAGATTCAACAACAGTCCTGGGAGATAAAGATAAGGCTTAAATTCTGATATTTCAAAGTCCTATGGTCATATATTTACTAATTTACTAGTAAACTATGAAGTGTTGCTTCACTTAGTGAAAGAAAAAATGAATAGCATTAGGGATGCACCGATACTGATACCAGTACTCGGGTGTCGGTCCGATACTGTTGTGAAGTACTTGTACTCGTAAAACTACCCTGATACAACCGCACCCGATACCACTTTATGGCAACGCATCTTCGGATGCGGAGCCGCGCGGAAAGTTCGCCGTGCACACCCGCACACTGCGCCGCCATGTGCAAAGGGGTCTCGCGCTCTCAAAGCGCACGACTGCCATAATATGGCTTCATTTTTGCCGCGCGCACCCGAGCGCTAGTGCGGATGCAGCGAGTATAAACCAAGCTTAACCACTCATGAGGCAGATACCGCTCGGTAGTGAGTGCTAAAAGTGAAGGGCTGTTTAGTAGGGATGTGCGCAATGACTAGCCTAACCCCGGTAGTATAACAAGCCTAAGCAAGCTTAATTGTTGTTATACTAGTTTGACATGACATGGAAGAAAATGGAAAAGTTTTGTGTAAGCTTTCAAAATCCTCCTTCACCCGAGTGGAGATTTATCTGAA
This sequence comes from Gobio gobio, assembly GCF_949357685.1. Taxonomy (NCBI): domain Eukaryota; kingdom Metazoa; phylum Chordata; class Actinopteri; order Cypriniformes; family Gobionidae; genus Gobio; species Gobio gobio. Next base: position 29,018,008 of record NC_137121.1, on the reverse strand, counting down.
GCCTCCGCGAGCGCCAGAGAAAACCAACTTATGCAAAACCTGAGGTAAAATTAAATGATTTTGTTTTGCTGCAGATATACACTTTTCAAAATAATATATTAATTTCAAGCTATAACATTAACAGGACAGTAATTTAAACATAGCCTTTGTAAAAAAAAAATATATATATTTAAAGCAAAACCTTAAATGTGCCAAAAAAAATTCAACGACTAGTATTTTCCAAGTCGTCTAGCAGCAGCACTAACGTTTAATCGACTAGTCTCGCACATCCCTAAGTTAGCTCAGTGTCACACATTGTAGATGAAAACAGAAACAGGCTCATAGTAGGGATGTTAACCGATGACCGTTTGACCGATGGTTGACCGTATCAACGTTAACCGATCAAAGTTGTCGGTTGTCGGTAAAAAAAAAAAAGTGATCTCTAAATTAGGCTATTATAGACAGTGGACTAAACGCTACTACAGTTAGCCATCTCATTCCAAAATCTTTTTGTATGAAGTGAATAAATCCCTCACACTCAATTTTTCATAACTCGCCTGTTTGTACTTAATAAACCAATAAAAACATTTGGCGCGAGGTCACAGCGTTTGGGTTTGCGCGCTCACAAGGTTTGCAAAAAGTAAACAGGCTAAAACACTCGAGGTTAGAGCCAGGGCAGACGACAGTATGAAGCGTGCAAAGAAAAGTAGTGTGTGGGACCATTTCACCAAAAAGAACGACACAGATGTAAGTTGCAACTTGTGTGGTTTTATCGTGTTGCAGTCTATTAGACAACATTCCGCATAAGATGGGCTTACATTTGGAAATATATTACATCTACATTTCAGTGGTAACACATAAGGGTCCCTATTTTAACGATCTGAAACGCAAGTGTCAAAGCGCGAAGCGCAAGTAACTTTGTGGGCGGGTCTCGGCGCTGTTGCTATTTTCCCGGCGGGATAAATGGCTCTTGCGCCCGGCGCAAATCTAAAATGGGTTGGTCTGAAGTAGCTTCATTATTCATAGGTGTGGTTTGGGCGTAACGTGAATAAACCAATCCGAGAGTCATCCAACATTCCCTTTAAAAGCAGGTGCACAAGTTCCATTATGGATTGCTATTATTATGGCGTACGGCGCACAGGCGCACGCCAGGAGCGGTTCACAGCCGAGGAGACTGATGTTCTTGTAAGAGCATTGAAAGACAGAGAAGTGAAGTTGTAATGTTGTACATTATGGTAAATGTGATTTCAGTCTTTTTTTTTCAGTCTTTCAGTTTTTTCAGTCGATTTTTTTTCCTGGTTCTTGACGGACAAACCAATTTGTCAGATGTCCTTATATACATATATGTCTTGCCACTATTGGGCAAACAGGTCTTATCCTTAATTATTACAATTAGCCTGAATCATTTGTAAGCTAGATTTATGCCTATTTTTTCACATCTTCGTGGCACACCACAATGATTTCCGTCATCTCATGTGTTAATATTTTTTTAGTGTAACAATTTATGATTTGCAAAAATAACTGTTGCATCTGTGTAGATTACATGAGCAAAGTGTATGCGCGTTGTGCACGCTATACATTATGGTCAAGCATGCGCCCTTAAAATAGCATAATGAACAACGTGCAACGCGCCACTGACTTTAGACTAGGTTTTTTCTGGTCAGTGGCGCAATTGTTTAATGGAACAGCAAAATAGCACCAGGGATTGTTTGCGCCGGAACACGCCTCCTTTTTTGCGCTGAACCGCCCAGGGAGCGCAAGTTCATTCACTAGTTTAGCGACGTGCTTCTGTGGAGGGAAAAGCGCGCTTTGCGCGGGTGCAAAATAGGAATGACACATGCGTCGGTGTACAAAGTCAATTGCGCTGGGTGCAAGATAGGGCCCAAGGTGTTGATCATCATCTTTCTTTATTATTGTTAGGACTACCTCGAACTAAAGAGGCGTCTCTTCGGAGCTGTCATTTTCTTAAATGAGCCGCGGCAATGTTTCAAATGAGCTTCTAACGCTAGACAAATGCCTTTATTTTCAACTCGATCACCTTGTACCCAAACCATTTCGAAACTTAGGAGCCATTTGTCCTCCGATTACAAACAAGCTCCTCAGCGCCGCGTTTGCGGGACTCATGTTTCGCGCTGTAGGGGATTTTAAAAAAGTGACGTGAGTGGAAGGGAGGCGGCGGCGCCGGGACAGTGTGTGTGTGAGAGCGGGAGGCAGAGCGGCAGAGAGATGCGACAGAGTTGCGAAATTGCAGGCGCGGCTCGCGGCTGTTATTTCAAATAGCGCAGCATATTTTAAACTAATCGGTTAACCGGTTTCAACCGGCTAATGAGGCTCGGTGGTCGGTCAAGAAAATGTTTAGTTTTCGCCATGCTCATAGCTGATAATGCAGAGAAGCTTCTTTTCATCAAAAAGAACCAGCCTCTCACTTTTCCGAAAAGGGCTGTATGGCTATGATAACATAATAATGTAATTCAATTTAATTGTTCTGCTACTATGCTGTGTGGTACTGGAATCCACAAGAATGTTACAGGTTACATTTATGTGAAATGGGCAGCAGTGCCATGTTTGTTTAGGAAAACACCAAGTTGAATGTTAAAATGTCAGCAACAGCATCAATTTGTGTATTTACTTTGTTACAATCAGAAAGTGAAAAACATCTGATGAAAATAAAACATTGTTATAAGAACTGTAATGGTATTATTAAGTACTCGGTATCAGCAAGTACCCAAATGTAAGTACTTGTACTTGGTCTGAAAAAAAGTGGTATCGGTGCATCCCTAAATAGCATATTTGAAGGTTTCAACTTCTTGTTGAAGGTTTGCTTACTTGCAGTTAACTTTAAGGACTGTAGTCGAAAACTATCAGCAGCTTGCTTGCTAACATATTAGCCCCAATGTTATAAGTTCTGTTTTATTTTTCCTGTATCAGAGTCTGAGAATTTCACTCTGTGCGTGGTGTGGAGAAGGCGGCAGCTCTCACAAACACTGCAGCGAGATTGAGGGCTACGTTACTCCGCCCCGCTCACAGACAGCCCCGTGCTCGGAGACTCAGAGCTGTCCTGACTCCTGGAGCAGCCCAGAACAGTGTGTGCCTGGCTTAGTTAGCACCCTCAAACGCAAACAAAAGCACCCTCTGTTGATACTGAATAAAATACTGCCGAAACAGATTGGGCAGATTTGCACATTTGCGTTCGCGCTGTGAAGAGCGGCAAATGCATCTATTTACAACGTGTTTTTGCAGCGGTGAGTAATGTAGCCAATCAGAGATATAGTTGTTGATCTCTTGAACGCGATCAGAATCTCACCGCTCAAAACGGCAGAGATTTTATTCTGTGCTGAGTTAATGCAGGCTCGCGAAACTCGAGGCTATACAGTCTATAAAATCCATTGAATAATACTATTGATTTTCATGCTGCTAAGAGGACCGAGGGCCAACTGCATGCTGCAAAGTTTCGGAAGTCACATCTAAATATAAATGCTGGATTCACTCTGCACGAGACAGAAATATCCTCCTGAGACCCAGAATACAGGTTTTGCCTTTGTAGAGGAAATTTTTTTTGATATACATTTATGTTCCAACTAACTTGAAAAATTCAGCTTGATAAATGCTCTAAAACTTTTATGTAAATGATTGACAGTTTTTTTATATTACCTGTTTTATATATTTAATACTTCAACCCTCTACAATGCAAGTAAAACACTCGCATGCAAGTAAATCATCACTGGGCGATTAAATAATATCTATCACTAGCCATTGGCTAATACATTCTCAGGTTTTACTCGCCAGTATGCACGTTAGATGCTAAGAATTAGTTTAGAATAAATATTTTTTTACTCGCTGAACACTCTGAATGAGTGCTTGAGAGTTTCGCTCTTGTCAAGCGATCTATACGATTTCAAATCTGCTCATCTGACGTACTGTGAACTCTAGTGTGAAGAACTCTGTTGCTTAGCTGAGCGCGTTTCTCACACACACATCGACACGCTACATGTTAACAATATTCTTTGTTGTATTTTCCTGTCAAAATAACAGAGTTAATTTGGAATTATTCAGCTTTTAAGAACAAGCAGAAGATATGCCGTTTTTTCTGGTAGTGGCCGGAACTAATGTGCAAACGGCAATCTCATTGGCTTCCCTGTTTTGATTTCAGCAAATTTGTTTGAGGGAATGCTGTCAACGTGATTAATATTCATGAACCCAGCATCTCATCAATCCTTAGTGCGTTGTATATTGTTATTAGTAGTAGAATTAGTAGTAGTATTATTATCTTTTAATAATATACAACCCCAAATCAGAAAAAGTTGGGACAGTAGGGAAAACGCCAAAAAAAAAAAGAAGTGATTTCTAAATTTACTTTGACTTGTATTTCATTACAGACAATATGAACACAAAATATTTCATGTTTTGTCTGCTCAACTTCATGTCATTTGTAAATATGCATCCTTTCCTGTCATTCAGACCTGCAACACATTTCAAAAAAAGTTGGGACAGTAAAGCATTTACCACTTTGTAATGTTGCCATTCCTTTTCACAACACTTAAAAGACGTTTAGGGACTGAAGACACCAAGTGATGAAGTGTTTCAGGTTTAATTTTGTCCCATTCTTCCTGCAAACAAGTCTTAAGGTGGGCAACAGTACGGGGTCTTCGTTGTCGCATTTTGCGCTTCAAAATGCGCCACACATTCTCTATTGGAGACAGGTCGGGACTGCAGGCAGGCCAGTCAAGTACCCGTACCCTCTTCCTCCGCAGCCAGGACTTTGTAATGTGTGCAGAATGTGGTTTTGCATTGTCTTGTTGAAATATGCATGGACGTCCCTGGAAAATGTCTTCTTGAAGGCAGCATATTATGCTCCAAAATCTGTACTTTTCAGTATTAATGGTGCCTTCACAGAAGTGCAAGTTACCTTTGCCAAGGGCACTGACACAACCCCATACCATGACAGACCCTGGCTTTTGGACTTGTTGCTGGTAACAGTCTGGATGATCCTTTTCTTCTTTGGTCCGGAGCACACGGCGTCCATTCCTCCCAAAAAATACCTGAAATACTGATTCATCTGACCACAGTACACGTTTACACTGTGTGATGGTCCATCCCAGATCCCTCAGAGCCCAGAGAAGTCGACGGCGCTTCTCGACACTGCACAACCATTTCTAGGGTTTACAAAGAATGTTGTGAAAAGGGAAAAACATCCAGTATGCGGCAGTCCTGTGGGCGAAAATGCCTTGTTGATGCTAGAGGTCAGAGGAGAATGGGCCGACTGATTCAAGCTGATAGAAGAGCAACTTTGACTGAAATAACCACTCGTTACAACCGAGGTATGCAGCAAAGCATTTGTGAGGCCACAACACGCACAACCTTGAGGCGGATGGGCTACAACAGCAGAAGACCCCACCGGGTACCACTCATCTCCACTACAAATAGGAAAAGAGGCTACAATTTGCACGAGCTCACCAAAATTGGACAGTTGAAGACTGGAAAAATGTAGCCTGGTCTGATGAGTCTCGATTTCTGTTGAGACATTCAGATGGTAGAGTCAGAATTTGACGTAAACAGAATGAGAACATGGATCCATCATGCCTTGTTACCACTGTGTAGGCTGGTGGTGGTGGTGTAATGGTGTGGGGGATGTTTTCTTGGCACACTTTAGGCCCCTTAGTGCCAATTGGGCATCGTTTAAATGACACGGCCTACCTGAGCATTGTTTCTGACCATGTCCATCCCTTTATGACCACCATGTACCCATCCTCTGATGGCTACTTCCAGCAGGATAATGCACCATGTCAAAAAGCTTGAATCATTTCAAATTGGTTTCTTGAACATGACAATGAGTTCACTGTACTAAAATGGCCCCCACAGTCACCAGATCTCAACCCAATAGAGCATCTTTGGGATGTGGTGGAACGGGAGCTTCGTGCCCTGGATGTGCATCCCACAAATCTCCATCAACTGCAAGATGCTATCCTATCAATATGGGCCAACATTTCTAAAGAATGCTTTCAGCACCTTGTTGAATCAATGCCATGTAGAATTAAGGCAGTTCTGAAGGTGAAAGGGGGTCAAACACAGTATTAGTATGGTGTTCCTAATAATCCTTTAGGTGAGTGTATATAGTGCTTGATTATCATAATATCATAACATAGTCTAATGCTGACTGATGTTAAGCGTGTACGTTCAGATATTTAAAAAGTTGTGCCATTTTACAAAGATATTGATACATTTGGTGGTAAATATATATATATATATATATATATATATATATATATATATATATATATATATATATAATAGTATAATACAATATAATAAAGTATATCCGTCTGGCGACAAAACAAAAAAATGTACTAGCCAAAGGCGATTCTATTGCCAAGGTGTGCGTAGAGGGTTGTACTTGGTCGGTTTATTGATTTGTTTGGTATAAATATTTTATTTTAATACCGTGCAGTGCACAAAATTAAGATTCGAGAGATGGTTCAAGTCAGTGTTCAATAAATGATGTTAAGTTTAGAAATGTTGTGCATCCACTTATTACTAGTGTGACATTTTAGCATGCAAAGGAAGGGGAAAACGTCAAGATATCACACCTAAAAATCAGCAGCACATATCAGCCATCGGCTGACCCTGACCTCTAAACATCTGCATCGGTTATAGAAAAACCCATATCAGTCGATCTCTAATGTCCACAGCACAAACTGTAGTTTGAAAAAGTGTATAATTGTAATATTTATTTAATACTTAATGGGTTTGTTCAATTTCCCAAGCTTATGTATAAGTAATAGTAATAGTGATACACTAGCCTTATAGCAAACCTGCTGAACTGAACCTACTGTTACTCTGTATTGTATCCTTTACAAGGGCATGACCCAATAAACATAAAGACAGCATCATATCAACCTCTGCCAGCATATGTCATGCCCTGTAGCGTTCAAAGATAATTCAAAAATACAGAATGTCCATCTATTGTTTACAAGTCAGAAACTATGGTTACATAATTAGAAAGCCTTCCTCACAATACTGGTTGATTAGGAACTGACAATTAGATCGCTTTGTGGAGCGCTGAAGACAATCTCGTCTTTATGTGGCGCTCCTGCTGTAACAAACACAGCATCGGCTGGGATGTGGAGTGAAATTGATTTCATAATGAAATCAGGCCCATTGGAAAAAGGAAAAGCAACAAAACAAGAAATTTGCAGCATTAATCTTTAAACAAAGCGGAAGAGCATAAAAAAACATGGCGTTTGAAGAGGTTGCTTGGTTCAAGGAAGTGACCCCCTTTTGCTGCCTTTCAGACTGGAGTAATTAGAGCTGTTGCTTGTACAGGAATGCCTGGCCACGCTCTGCCCAATAAAACTGGCATTGGCCTTTCTGGCCAGGCCAAGTCCTGAGACGCGGCTGCCAATCCACTTTCAATAGTTGGCTGGAACTCATATGCATCCCGTGCATCCGACCAACCACAAGTAACGCTTCTCAGAGTTTGCACTTTGGCCAAGTCTTATCAGTGGCCGGAGCCTCTGTGCCCCAGCCTGAAGTTGACAGAAATTGCCATGGTTCAGGCGTTCATTAGTGGCCGCTTCTGTTTTTTTTTTGTTTTTTTTTTACAAAGAATTGGTGTAACTTTTCTATGTCAAGGCAACTTACCAACTACTATGAAAAACAGAACATTTTGGCCACTAGGGAGGGCTTCTGTGTCCACAGGTACTGTGAGCATAGTATGCACCTGTGATAAACAGGTGTGGAACACTTCTAGTAACCTAATCAGCAGTTTTGAGTCTAAATGTGCTGCTAAGTGCAACCAAAAAGAACATGCTGAGCAGGGGAGTTTTTCTCCAGCGGCAAGAGAGGTAGTGGCTTGTCAAAAGAGAAAACATAGTACATAAAGCAGTTCCACCATCGCACTGTGATTGGCGGATCTTGCTTTCTCTGTCATGTCACTAGGCCCTTTTTAGGTTGTCGCTAGGCCCTAAACTAAAGCTAAACTAAAAACCCCCTAAAAATATGTGATTAATCTTTAAAACATATGAATCTGGCGGGAGGCTTCGGCTTCGTCCTGTCTTTTAGTCTGTGTTAAACGGCTCAGAGCAGAGTGCACATCAGAAGCAGAGGTGTGTGCGTTCATCTAAGCCTCATTGGTCTGTCACCGCTCATCAATGTCAAAATATTTGAGAAAACCAATCAAATCAGAGTAAAAGACAGATTTTTGAAAAGTGAGGACATGGGGAACGTCCTCATATTTCACCCTCTCCTTGTAATACCTATGTCATACCCATATTATTATACACATTTGTGTCCTGATATTTCACATAAACATGCCCACACACACACACACACACACACAATACATCATGCCATTATCCCTGGATAACTTTTGATTCACTATACGTTCGTGTTGTTTACTATGCACTTATTACACTCACCTAAAGGATTATTAGGAACACCTGTTCAATTTCTCATTAATGCAATTATCTAATCAACCAATCACTTGGCAGTTGCTTCAATGCATTTAGGGGTGTGGTCCTGGTCAAGATAATCTCCTGAACTCCAAACTGAATGTCAGAATGGGAAAGAAAGGTGATTTAAGCAATTTTGAGCGTGTCATGGTTGTTGGTGCCAGACGGGCTGGTCTGAGTATTTCACAATCTGTTCAATTACTGGGATTTTCACGCACAACCATTTCTAGGGTTTACAAAGAATGGTGTGAAAAGGGAAAAACATCCAGTATGCGGCAGTCCTGTGGGCGAAAATGCCTTGTTGATGCTAGAGGTCAGAGGAGAATGGGCCGACTGATTCAAGCTGATAGAAGAGCAACTTTGACTGAAATAACCACTCGTTACAACCAAGGTATGCAGCAAAGCATTTGTGAAGCCACAACACGCACAACCTTGAGGCGGATGGGCTACAACAGCAGAAGACCCCACCGGGTACCACTCATCTCCACTACAAATAGGAAAAAGAGGCTACAATTTACACGAGCTCACCAAAATTGGACAGTTGAAGACTGGAAAAATGTAGCCTGGTCTGATGAGTCTCGATTTCTGTTGAGACATTCAGATGGTAGAGTCAGAATTTGGCGTAAACAGAATGAGAACATGGATCCATCATGCCTTGTTACCATTGTGCAGGCTGGTGGTGGTGGTGTAATGGTGTGGGGGATGTTTTCTTGGCACACTTTAGGCCCCTTAGTGCCAATTGGGCATCGTTTAAACTCTCTCAACTCTTTAACAGTGTAAATAAGTCAGAATGCATGAAATAGCATTAGAACCCCCCCACCCCTCCCCATAGCTGAATATTTAGCAGCCATTAGTCCAGTTTTCAGTGTGCAACCTGTCTCCGGCGTGATGACTCCGATCTTAAATCAGATGGAACTGGACAAATACTCTGAAAGTTCCGATCTAATATGACTTCTGACTTGTAATGTTTGCCTGAATCATAATCATACACTGTTTGTTTGTTCGTTGGCCAGAGGAGAACTGGCACCCCGACTGAGGTTTTTTTCTCCATTCTGTCACCTGATGGAGTTTTTGGTTCCTTGCCACTGTCGCCTTTGGCTTTTTGCTTGCTTAGTTGGGGACACTAAATATTGAACTATATTACTGATCCGCCCGCACTGACACTATAATTGAACTGAGCTGGATGACATCACTGTTTTCTCCAGAGCGGCTCTACAGCCAAATCAAATTCTGTTGTTTTCCTGTCTAACACTGTGAAGCTGCTTTGAAACAATCGGCATTGTATAAAGCGCTATATAAATAAAGGTGAATCGACTTGACAGTGTCACATGATCCTTCAGAAATTAGGGTTGCAAAGTTTCCAGAAACTTTCCAGGATTTTTTTGAAAGCTTTGGAAACTTTAGTAAAGTTTCTGGAAATGTTTAGTCCCTTTGCAAACCTACCCGACATCATTCTAATATGCTAATTTGCTACTCAAGAAACATTTCTTAGTATTATCAAAAAGATTGCATTGGTTACTATTTTTAGGAAGCCATTATACAGCTATACAATTATGATTTGTTGACTAATGTTCCTACTAGTATTAGTAAAAAATAAAAGAGAATTACTTTTGTTAATGCATTATTATTATTTTTGAAACAAAAAACTTTGATTTGATTTGACTTCAATTTAATATATTAATGTTTATTTGTATATAATATATACAAAAATATATTATTACCGTTAGTTTGTTGATACAGAAGATCAAAGGGCGTTCTATATGGAACATGAATTTACAAAAAACCTAAATGCAGAGAGTGGATTTTGCCTCCTCATTTCATAAATCCACCACACACCACTGATGCTAATCTTGCGCTAACCTAAAATCCAACCACAAGCTTAGTTATCGGTCTACCTGCCATGCTGCGGTTAAATAACCGGGAACTGTTTTGATACGAGAAATGAAATGTAGGTGAACATGCCAAACTTGGTCAAAATATTTACAGTAACCATAGTTTTGGCCATTAACACAAAAACACTATGATTAAAAATGATGCTGTGGAAATACGAAACTAACCACAATCAAAATACCAGTCGCGAATGAAGGATCTATATGGGTTCTGGAAAAGAAGAACTAAGAAGTGGAGTACAAAGCATCACACATGAAATTGAAACATTACTTGTAATGGCCTACAGTGTGCGTGACAGCTAACTATATGAGCTAGCTATGTTTACGAGTTCACTTAACTGCAACTTCTGAAGGTTGTACTGTTCCCCAGGTTGTACTGTACAGTTGCTCAGTGGCTCGACGCCAGGAGGGCTACAAGGTCACAGAGCAACACGTGCAGTTCCAGAGACATCACCAACTGGTTTATAGTCTAACCATTACCCTGATAAACAGGTGAGATGAAAGGGTAGATTTCTTGATAGAGTCATTGTGCAAAGCTACAGAATGTGCAATTTAAATTGAGAGATTGTAATACAAGAATTGTTTTGCAACTTTTAGCGGGAACTAGATACCGCCTGATTGTAAGCACGGTATCCATTTTCATTCTGTTTAAACTGGACACACAGTTGGCTTGAACTGTAAGATGAATTGCATTTTGGTGCCCACATACTAACCCAAGAAGAACATTGTATTGCTCAGAGTTTGCTCATTCTTAGCTCCAGACTTATGAGGCTCTCGGATGCTCTTACATTTAAGTATGAACTTTGCCCCAGATGTTTCTCCTAAAATTGTCTAAATAAAAACACACAAATGAGACAATTGTTGACATACAGTAAGGCTTTGTCTTTTGTTTGAAGAATTTGGTGAATTTGAATATAGTTTGAATCTACTAATGAGATATTAGGTTTTTTTTTTAACGGTTTCTTCGTATTCTGGAGAAGCAATGATATATTAAAGTTGTTTTTTATGGAAGATGCTGATAAGTGAATTCATCAACTTGCAGAGTCTAGTATTATGCACCACATTTTAAATGAATCTAGATTAAATTGTATTGAATATCACATGCCTCTTGAGCTGTGAAGGGTACCGTAGTGATGGGTATCTGTTCTGAATGTGTGCATAACTTCAGCCAGTTGGCAAGCAAACTGACTCATTAAGTGGACAAAATAAAGTTGATAAGGTAGTCAGCCAATCTGTAATGATTGTACAGAAACGTAGAGTATCCAGTAACTTTCTAAAAGTATTCTGTGTTCTTTCAGAGTTAAGATGTTAGAGAAATATAAAAATGCCAAAAGTTGTGTAACTCTGTTTAAGGTCAGAAAATGTTTAAACGAAAACTGTAAGATGTATATAACGGCTGTTTCCTCTACTTTCCCAACTTAGCAATGAGTAGTAAAATGGTATTTTAAAATGTCTTAGTTCAGTTTAAATTGTCAGACCAAAACTCATGTGGTCACTGGACGAGTCATTAATAATATTTGGTGCAACCAAGAACTTGTACAAGACCTCACACATCTCTTTTATAGTTCCTTGTCTGTGGTTTTCTTCTCTTCCCATTTTTTCCCAGAGTCTCTTGACATTTGAACCATTTTAATAACCATTTCAAGATTTAATGAACTATGGTATGGAATGAAAAATCCATATGGAGTTATGATTGATCTCCATATATAGCTATAGCCTAGCTATGTTGCGTATATTAGGGGTATCACAATGTACAACACTCTTAAACACTCTGGGCTACATTCTCACCTCAAACGCTGGGTTGAGACTGTTGGGTAAGGCAGTTGGGTTGATGTGACCCAATTTTGGTTGATCAAGTTCAAGCGCAAACGGTTCTATGTGTGCCAATACAACTTCACCTACATGTTAGTGGCTCTTATGACAGGAAAATGTGTGGAAAATAGCGGAGCGGAGAGGGAACTTTGAAACAGCGAGTAGCGTGTTCTTTTAAAAGTTGTCGGAGTGTTTTCTCTCAAAACTACATCACTTGCAGGACTCTGCGACTAAATGCCTTTTCGAAGGGCTTTCAATCATATTTCAAGCAATTCAAAACCACCATGGTGGACGGTGCGCATCTGAAGTGTCTCAGCTGAAAAAAATTATCCACTGCCAAATTTTCTTATCGGGTCAATAACGTTAACATTAAATATGAACATATATCAGTCTCTAGTTCAGTTGATTAGCTATCCTGTGTATAGAAGGCCCTCAGTTGGTTCAGTTCTTTGTCTTGTGTTGTTTTTCCTGCCATGTGTTTGCTCCTGTGATTTCTGTTATTTGGATTGTATTCTTTGTTTTTGTTATTAATAAAAGTGCTGCATTTAGATCCTTTCCTCTCCTTTTCATTTCCTGCCCAGACATAGGGTTAGGGTTAAGGTTAGACATGGGGTTAGGGTTAAGGTTAATTTTAACCCAAAAGTATAGCAATTTATAAACAATAGTTGAGCTAAAAAAAAAAAAAAGGCCAGCATGTTGGGTCAAAAATTTAACCCTATGCAGCTGGTTATAAACAACCTAGCGCTGAGTTTGCCCAACTGATCTATATAAATGACTGGATTGCTCATTGTGTTCTTAACTGCCAGCAGGCGGTGAAGCCACCGGGAGGTTAGGACCGACTGAATTTATGGATCTAGCAGAAGTTAGAAAGCAAGTAGAGGAATGGTTGCTCATCATCCACCAAAATGGCTTGCCTCTAGAAGGGTACATGGTGGAAATTCTGGACTTGTACCATCAGTTTACCTGGAGTAGACACAGGTTGAAAGCGGGTTTTTTTCAGGAGGGGCTAAATTATGCATTAAATGCATTTCAACAATTAACTAGATCCTATGGTTGAGTGCTTCGAACTTCATCATGGAGGAGATGGAAGAGGACTACTCCATGGACTTTCCAGCTCCATCCTGATCCAGTCTGTTTACTCCAGTTCTACCAAAGCCTGCGCTCAAGCCCTCCACCCAAAGCTTATGCCCACCATAGAAGCCCATTCAATACCCATCACACACCCAGAGTCATGGCTGATGCCTGCCCTGGAGCCATAGCCTGAATCCATGTCCATCCCAGAGTTGATGCCAGCTGACCAGGTGTGTGAGCTGGTGTTGGAGTAGAGTTGGATACCAAGTAGTTTGGCAGAGCCTGTTCCTACCCTTGTCCCCACCCAAAAACCTCTTCCTCTGGTGGTCCTGTCTGGCTAGATGGATGTCCTGGTCCCATCTGAAGTCCTCTCTCCTCCAATGGCCCCATCCAATCTTCAGTCTCCTTTGTCGCCCAGCTCCATGTCGTCTTCGTCGCTGCTGGTTCCACCCAGCTCCAAGTCTTCTTTATTGCCGCTAGTTCCACCCAGCACCAAGTCTGTTTTGTCGCTGATGGTCCAACTCAACCTTGGCCTCCAGGACCTACGGTGTTGCCCGGACTCTGCGTCTTCTGGGCTCTGTCTTGGTCTCCAGCTCTCCTGGCTCCACCGCTGGTGATTGGGGCTCTGACTCCTCCCTGGCTCCTCCCACCATCTGCTCCGCCATGGGCCTTTGTCCTGGTTGCACTGTACTATACTGTAACCATGTTATTGTGGCTGAAATATGGGATGTTCATATCAAATCGTATTATATTGTTAATGTAGAGTAATAAAATATTTTTTTACTATACTTTAGCAGTTATGTGCATTTGTATTCTTACTAAATGTGTCTAGACTTGGGTTTGATCACTTTTATTTGATCTTCTCTTATTTTGTTTCTGTCTCTTCCACGTGCCAGATCAAACTCTGCAATCAGTGCGGCCAATCGTTATCGCTCACCTGTTTCTCTTTGTTTGTTGATTTTTCTGCTATATATATATATATATATAATGTTCACTCTGTTCTCTGCCAGTGTATTTTGTGTTTCCAGTCTCTTTTTCCATTATTTTGTTAAGTTTGGGAACCCTGTTTGTTTAGTTTAGTTTTTATTTTGTTTACTTTTTTCTGTTTTGCCCAGTTGTGTTGCGGTTGCTTGTTTGCCCCCCAGAACTCTCTGTTCTTGGACCGCTCTCCTGGTTTTGACCATCTGACCTGGTTCTGGTTTTGTTCTGTACTCTCTCAGTACACTGCTTGCTTGCTTGGACTGTCTTGCCGTTCTGACATTTAGCCTGATCTAAACTGTGAGCTTGGATTTCTCTGATACTGTTTGCCCCTTGTTTGATCTCTGTTAGTCTGACCTCGACTCTCGCCTTACGACTGGATATTATATGCTGATGAACTGATCTGGATTTCGACCCCAGTGTTTGACTTTCCCTTTGCCCAGAGTTGGTTCATAGCCCAGCGGCTTGCACTTTTTTAGTGTTGTAATAAAGTGAAGTTAAGAGATGAGTCCTAAGTCGGTCAGAATAATTGTTTACCCTATATAAATTAGGTTGTTACTGTTTTTGTTAATGAAAATATATATATTTTTTGTACAAAATTTAATTGAAAATGACATCCCCACCACCCTGGTGCTGCCAAATCAGGTACTGGTGCCACCACCTGTAGAACTTGGTTGCACCAGTGCCACTGCTCTCAAATGCCAGTCTGTTAAAAAGCAATATAAGCTGTATAAGAGTTGCTTAACAGTTTAATTGGCTAATTGTGGAATATTACTGTTGCCTGTGTTGTGACTGTAGTCCTTTTGTGTGTGTGATTTTAATTTCCAACTATTTTGGAACTAATTTTAACCCAAAATTATAGCAATTTTTAAACAATAGTTGAGCAAAAAAAAAAAAAGGCCAGCATGTTGGGTCAAACATTTAACCCAACGCAGCTTGTTATAAACAACCTAGCGCTGAGTTTGCCCAACTGATCTATATAAATGACTGGATTGCTCATTGTGTTCTTAACTGCCAGCAGGCGGTGAAGCCACCGGGAGGCCATCTTACGATTCCTTACTGACAGAGGACTTCATTCACTTACAGCCAAAACATTGTCCTAAAACAACCTGATTTTCAACATATCAGTCACAGATGAATACTTTGAACGTTATCTGTCAGTGTTTTTTTCGTGCAGGAAAAGTGATGTATAGAAATCATTGAGATGGATGTGTCTACTGCACTACCGACACCGGTAACTGACCTAACACAAAAAAAGATTTCTTTATGCACCACATTTATGCAGGAAATATTAACCGTGCACATGTATCTTGTTAGTCGAAATGTATTCCAATATACATTAAATATTACAATACATACAATTCCCTATTACTAAATTGCACTATACTTTATTAAAAACGCTTACTATGCATCATCTTTCTCAGAGCGACAGTATAAATGCTTGGAAATACAGCTTCATGTCTTTTCAGTGTTATTTCTCTGAATAAGTTGTGAAGCATGCATATTATTTCCCGTTGTCTTTTTGTTGACCAACATCCACTTGGAGATCTTGGAAACCGTAAGCCACAGGTCATCTCAAATGCCTTACAAAGCATAAATCTGTATTCATAAATCATCATGTCATTTGTAATATAAATGCTGAGGTTTGCTACTGTAATGAAGATGGATGTAACTTTTAATAAGCAGGGGGAATTCCAGATAATAAACCACTAGCCATATAAATGTTAAGGACGTTTGTGTTGGAAAAAAAGGCTGACTCGTTAGGTAATGTTTTCTAATTAAAATCAGATGATTTCCTATTAATTCAATAAATGTGAGGGAATACCAATATGGCGGCATGGTGGCTTCACTTTTTATGACGTCATTAGCAATCCAACCATATATAGATCAGTGGTTTGCTCTTTTTGAAACCAGTACTGTGTTGCTAAAATGACCCAAATTGGGTTGTTTTTAAACCAGCATTTTTTAAGAGTGCAGTATTGATGCTAGCCGTGATAAAAAAAAAATATAAAAAAGAACATTCCGCACCAGTAACTGGTTGCCCCTTCAGTATCTTAGTGGCAAAATTTTCAGAGGATAAATCATGTCATATAGATGACAGGTGTTAAAGATAAATCTAACTAATAGCATTATTTTTTCTCAAAATTTCTATGGATATTGTGATATTCAAAATCATAAATTATTTCAGCTATAATTGTGTAACGAAAATCTGATATTGTGAAAAACCTATTCCCATTGAAAGCACATTCTGTCCCCGACTGGTACGAAGGACTACATGGCTTACATGGGGCGTTGGGTAGGTTATGATGTTGCGAGTGCACTTGTTACCCAGTGGGCAGTGGTTTGCCAACATTACTTTCCAAAGGGACCCCTGGTGTCAGTCTTCGACACCACGTCTAAGTTACTGACAGATAGGGAACATCTCAGTTACCTACGTTGTAACCTCCTTTCCCTGGTGGGAAAATAAGGTTCCCTTTCGAAAGGGAACTCTCGCTGCGTCTAGCTGACGCTATGGGGAACGCCCTCGGCGTGACTGGTGTCTGAAGCTACTATCGAATCACGGCAAAGTCTTTGACCGACGTCAGCCCATGACGTCATCATCGTGCGACCCGGAAGTATAAAAGGGCGCCGTGCCAACACATACACATCTTTCTCGTCTTCAGGGACTGTCTGTTTGATCTGCTATACGAGTTAAGGTAAAACAAATTCAATTATTAATACACACGAGTGTGTATTTACTGCCTGGGATCAAGAGCATGCACAGTCAAGTTCATTTGAAGTTGTTTGTGTGTGAGTGTGAGCGGTTTTCAATCTGAGATCGCTCCACTCTAGTCTGGCTTTTTTCCTGAGGGAAGAGAGTTTGGCATCTGGGACTGGATGATGCTGTCCCGCTCACGCTGAGGCTGAGCGTTGACATACATCATGGGTTCTCAGATGCAGCTCGCCGATCGTTGCGACGATCTGGCGGTTAACGAGACTAAACAGCAAGTGCTCTTAGGGATGGCTGGTGAGAGTGGTATGAATCCTCTCAGCCACCCTGACCGTGTATGCTGAGCTGATGAATGTTATGGAACGTACTGCAGGCAGGCTGCGGCTGCCATGTTGGCGCGTTAGAGGAGAGATCGCTCGTGGTAGATTGCACGATCGTTTTCTCCTTGGCCATAAACCATCAGCTCAGATGAGCCTTCCATTCCTTCTTGATCTTCTTACAGAGATCGAGAGGGCATGGAAGAATCCATATTCGACCCAATATTCATCAGCATCAGCGTTTAACTTCGCTGATGTCGAGGGGATAGGGGAATATGGATATGTGTTGAGGCTACCGACTGGCGAGGAAAGTTTGCGAACTTTTCTCGCATATCGTGGGCATCAACACTGAGAGCTCAAACTGTGCTTTAATGGCAGGGGCATACACGGCAGCGGGTCAGGCTGGTGCTGCTTTTCACACCATGGCGGTGTTTCAGGCGTACCAGGCGGACCTGCTGGAGGATCTCGACCAGGGGGCCGGGCTGTCCCCTGAGGCGGTTGCTGAGCGGCGCCGCACCACAGATCTTGCTCTCCGGGCCACCAAGCAGACTGCTGCTGCTAGCGGCCGCTCTATGGCGGCTATGGTGGTCACGGAGAGGCATCTGTGGCTGAGCCTGGCTGATATCGGGGAGAAAGAGAAAGGCTTTCTCCTCGTTTCGCCGACTGAACTTTTCGGCACCTCCGTTGAGGCGGGGGTTGGAAAGTTCAGGGAGGCGAAGGCGCGCTCAGCGGCATTTAAGACATGCATACCGCTGAGATCCGCGCCCCCACCCAGGCAGGCGGGACCTGGTCCTTCACGGTCTGAGGACCGTAGGCATGACCAGAGGGCTAGCGTCTCCTCTCGTGCCCCCCCTCCGTGGAGGAGCAGGGCACAGAGGAGACGGGATTCCCGCGGGGGAAAAAGGATCTGAGGGAGGTGATCCAGGACCAACGCTCTCGGCGTTGGTGATGGATCACTTCCCTTGAGGGCGGTTACATCCTAGCCCTCTCCTCTCCTTTTCCTTTTTAATGTCTTTTAATGATTTTTTACCCAGGCGCTTCTTACATCAGGCCTGAGGCGGGCCCATGATAGTAGAACTATGTTCTGACGGCCCGCCCGGACTTGCTCAGTGAGAACACCCCTTTCAGGCATTCAAGGGCGGTAGAACATGGTGGTGAGAACTGCTCTATGAGTCTTCGCTCAACATGCCGCAGGTGAGAGTGGTCATTTTTTTGTGTATTACACTAAAAATATGTATTTCTTACAGACCCCAGGTTTCCTGTATAGAGTTGGGTATTCATCAACGACTGAACGCTGAGGCGTCAGTTGGGATGTGGATGAAGGAGGCGCGTTGCTGAGGCACCGCCACCGTTGGTAATATGTACCAAATATTACTACTTCCCACTAGTAAGGCAGGTGCCAATGCTGAGGCATCAAGGTACTGCTAGCCTAGCTGGCTATCAGGTTAAAAAGGGGCAAATACGCTCTCCTGAAGGTCGGCTGTCAATTGTAGGCCTCAGTAGGCCTCTTGAACAAGGCGCGTTTTCAGTTGGAAGGCCTCAACCAGGCCTCACTGGAGATATGTACCGATGTGCGCATCGGGACAGCTAGCCTGGCGGCTATCAGGTTGTAGGCCTCATCAGGCCTCCCTGAAGGCCCGCTGTTAGTTGTAAGGCCTTATTAGGCCTCCCTGAGGGTGAGCTCTCAGGTTGTGATCACTACCAGAGGCAGGTTGTAGGCCTCATCAGGCCTCCCTGAAGACCTGCTGTTAAGTTCTAAGGTAGTAGGCCCCATCAGGCCTCCCTAAGGTGTTCCTGGGATCCAGTCATCTAAAACAGTTAAGCACGAATTACAAACAGGTAGCAGGCCTCTCCAGGCCTCCCTAAAGGCTGATTATCTGGTAGTAGGCCTCAATAGGCCTCCCTTGAGAGCGAGTTCCTTAATCAGGATGCTCGGATAGCCTGCGTAGCTTGACTGTCGACTAGTAGGCCTCAATAGGCCTCCCTGAGGGTGAGCTCCCAGGTTGTGGTCACTCGAACGAGGTAGTAGGCCCCATCAGGCCTCCCTAAGGCGTTCCTAGGATCCAGTCATTTGATACAGTTAGCACGAATTGCAAACAGGTAGCAGGCCTCTCCAGGCCTCCCTGAAGGCTGGTTATCAGGTAGTAGGCCTCAATAGGCCTCCCTTGAGGGCGAGTTCCTTAATCAGGATGCTCGGATAGCCTGCGTAGCTTGACTGTCGACTAGTAGGCCTCAATAGGCCTCCCTGAGGGTGAGCTCCCAGGTTGTGGTCACTCGAACGAGGTAGTAGGCCCCATCAGGCCTCCCTAAGGCGTTCCTGGGATCCAGTCATTTGATACAGTTAGCACGAATTGCAAACAGGTAGCAGGCCTCTCCAGGCCTCCCTAAAGGCTGGTTATCAGGTAGTAGGCCTCAATAGGCCTCTCTTGAGGGCGAGTTCCTTAATCAGGATGCTCGACTAGCCTGCGTAGCTTGACTGTCAAGTAGTAGGCCTCCATTAGGCCTCCTTGAGAAAATAAGAGTAACCTCAGCAAGGGACTATGCTTCGCTAAAGGCAGGTAGTAGGCCTTACTAGGCCTCCCTGGAAGTGAGCTTGAACGCTCTGAAAATTGGCGGTATTGCTGTCAGGTAGTAGGCCTCACTAGGCCTCCCTGAGGATGGAGTCCCGAGCCAGGATGCTCGGGTTGCCAGCATGGCTTGCTGTTAGGTAGTAGGCCTCTATAGGCCTCCCTGGAAAACCCGCTATCAAGTAGTAGGCCCACAGGGCCTCCTTGAAGGTGAAGTTCCTGAGCTAGGCACTTCTTGATTACCAGTTCTCTGTGGAGAACTTGTGGTAGTTGGGCCTATAGCTGGAGGTTACCCGCCAGGCAGGTTCAGCTGCTCCCCTCAATGAGGGTCGTCTATGAGCGCTCAGCCGCCTGAGCCTGGTCAGACGGTCGTAGGCCTCTCATGAGGCCTCCCTGTTAGATCAGTCCTTAGGCCCTTTTGGCCTCCCTACTGCTTTGAAACACAAGCACCTGGTAGATCCTTGATTTGAGCAGGCAGACTCCCCTCGCTAGCAAGGGTTCTAAAGCGCTACGCTGAGTATTGCTCTCTTGGATAACCCGTCTCTGAGTTCCGGGCTAAGTAGGACTGCCAGTTGTTTCAGTCCCTTAGTTTGGATGCCCCATGGGCACCATCCAGAGGCTCTGTTTTTGAACAGACAGGGTTGGCTAAACCGAAGTGTCCATAACACTTAGGGCACCAGGTCAGGCCTCCCTGGTGGCACTCGGGAGAACTGGTTTCCCGAGTAGTGACTGGCTGGGGTTCCTTCGGGTCCCCTAGCCACATTCCCTTAAAGGGACCCCTTCTTTGGAAGTAGTGGTCCCGGGCCTTCGAGCTGTCTAGATGGAACCCCGCGCAGTGCGCTAGGGTTCTTTTTAGTTGCATAGCTTGGGCTATGACCGTAGGGAGTGCTGTCACTGTCAGCCCAGTGTGACCTGAGGGGGAGTCGCTCAGGTTTTTTCAGTGGAATTACTTGTGTTGACAGTTGTCACTGCCAAGAGGCAGACACTCCCCTCAGCATGGCGGCGTTGGTATATCGTTCCCCATAGCGTCAGCTAGACGCAGCGAGAGTTCCCTTTCGAAAGGGAACGTCTAAGGTTACGTATGTAACCTCTGTTCCCTGAGAACAGGGAACGAGCGCTGCGTCGCGTTGCCATGCTTCAGGGCCTATCTGCCATACAGTCCCTTCAGACGAGAAGATGTGTATGTGTTGGCACGGCGCCCTTTTATACTTCCGGGTCGCACGATGATGACGTCATGGGCTGACGTCGGTCAAAGACTTTGCCGTGATTCGATAGTAGCTTCAGACACCAGTCACGCCGAGGGCGTTCCCCATAGCGTCAGCTAGACGCAGCGCTCGTTCCCTGTTCTCAGGGAACAGAGGTTACATACGTAACCTTAGACGATTATCAATCAGTACAATTATGGCTAATTACAAAATAAGTTGTAGGTCTAGAGTACAATAATATTATTTATGAATTCACCAGCTCAAAATCCTTGTGTATAATGAAGGTAAAGAGATTTGGTTTGCTGCCCAAGATAGAGGTCTCAAGCTTCAAGCTTTACAGCTCAACTGGAGCTGTAAATACCCCCTAAACTACTTAAAGGGTTAGTTCACCCAAAAATGAAAATTCTGTCATTAATTACTCACCCTCATGTCGTTCGACACCCGTAAGACCTCCGTTCATCTTCGGAACACAAATGAAGATATTTTTATTGAAAGCTGATGGCTGAGAAAGGCTTCAGATAGTCCTCCATTGGTATTCAGTACATTTACACTCACAAGACCCATAAAAGGCACTTAAAGCAGCACTAGGTAGTTTTTGCTCTCGGGGTCCCCCTACAGTTGAGAAACAGTATTGTCCTCTACTACTGTCGTAAACTGTCGTTCTACATCAGTGGATGCATCGCACGTGCATTTGTTGACATGACAACTATGATAGCCCTGAACACTGCAGGAGTTCACATGCGTGTTCTGCTTGCCTCGTGTGTGAAATGTCTTCATCCCAGGTACAGTGGCATATGTTTCAGCATGTCATATGAATATAATTTCATGGGTTTTATTTTTTTCAAACGCAAAATGATCGCGATGCTCACGTTTACAAGCCAGCGTCACTATAGTAGCCTAGTCTATTGGTTACCATTTTACAGAATCTATATGATACTTCAATAAAATGTTTGAGTGGTAGATAATAACCAATATTATAATATCAAGCTACCCTAGATGAATCTGCAAATTTGAAAAATCGATTTGCATTATAGCTTGAGGCAAAACAAATAAACCAATATCACAGACATGTTAGGTATCCTAAAATATGATTTTATACGTCTTATGTATTTACTTGCAAGAATGTAGCCCCTCCTCCTTCAGCTCGCGCCAACGAGCAAACGCTGGCCCAATGTTGATCCTCATCCTGCCTTTAATCCGATCACTTTCTCGTTTCCTCTTTTTGCTTTCCTCCGACAAAACCTTTGCTTTCTTATTTTTCTGTGCTGCTTCGGCCATGACTATAACATTCGGCAAATAAATGATAGTTTTTCTCGCACGTCCGAATTTAAGGTGGTGGAAGTGACGTATATGCCGTGAAGCAGTCGAATTTTGTAGTTCTTTTTTTTCTCGGGTTACTACCCGAAACCCGAAGTTTAAAAGTACGATTAAAAACGATACAGACCCCGTCAGGCTATGGCAGACGTGTCATTCAACCTATTGTAAGTCGATGTATCACCACAAGAGGTTTGAAAATATATTATAAAGGTTGAAAAGTTACCTAGTGCTGCTTTAAAACGTCGTTACAAAGTCCATCTCACCACAGTGGCTCTCCAATAATTTTACGATGCGACGACAATAGTTTTTGTGCGCAAAAAAAAATCAAAATAACGCCTTTATCTAACTTGTTCTTGTCTTCCGTGTGTGCCTCCACGACGCATGCGCGAGAATATGATGCAGATCCGGCGTTCGGACACATGACCCAGAAGTGATTTGTTTACAAGCAGAGGAAGACGCGTGTGTCTAAGCTGTTGAATTCTACATCGATTGTGCTTTAGGTCTCGGCGTAATGCTCAAAATGGGGCTAAAGTGTGCATTTTATGGATTCCAGAACCCCGGCGCTACGTCATATTCTCGCGCATGCGTCGTGGAGGCACACACGGAAGACAAGAAGAGGTTGAATAAAGTCGTTATTTTGATTTTTTTTTGGCGCACGAAAACTATTGTCGTCGCTTTGTAAAATTATTGTAGAGTCACTGTGGTGAGATACTTTGTAACGACGTTTTAAGTGCCTTTTATGGGTCTTGTGAGTGTAAATGTACTGAATGCCAATGGAGGCCTATCTGAAGCCTTTCTCAGCCATCAGCTCTCAACAAAAATATCTTCATTTGTGTTCCGAAGATGAATGGAGGTCTTACGGGTGTCGAACGACATGAGGGTGAGTAATTAATGACAGAATTTTCATTTTTGGGTGAACTAACCCTTTAATAATGAAGGTAATATTTTAATAGAAATAAAAGTGGAATTGAGTCACTATCATCTTTTTTTAAAGTCTGAGTTAAGATATCTACAGTATTTTTGTCACTTTTAATATCATCTTTCCCCTGATCCCTGTGTTATTTCTTACCATGGTGGTATGTTTTTGAGAAGATTTGTAGATACCATTGTGACCCTAGACCAAAACAACTTGCTTATTGGTCCGGATCATGATGCTAGCTAACTGGACAGTTTTGGAATATTTTTTTTTCTTCCCTGCACCACCCCCTTTTCTGAAAACTGTCAGTTTCAATTTAATGCCCGATTAATGCAGATGGGACAGTATCCAGAACTGCTCCTGTACAGAGTCGGCCAGTACACTTGCACACCACAAATTACAACGTCTTTTATGTTTGTAAGCTGTACACAAGACTTTGTGACTAATGATGAGTGGCAGTGCAGTATCTGTGTGTTCCAGAGCAATTGGCATTATTATAATAGGGAAATCAGCAGTCAACCCCAAGAGAGGCAATTAACGAGCCAACTAAATTCAGTTGACAAAATAATCTCAAAATGGAACTCAAGATCACAGTAAAGTGTGTTGTTGAATTTTTACATTTGAACTGAAATATTAAACAGAATAATATTCTCAGATTCGTTGTATTTATACATGTATACATACTGGGTTTAATACATCACACATACCTGTACAGTACATACACTGAGAAAAAATTGAAAATTAAACTTTACTTGTGAAAATAAACGTAAATTAAAAACAAATCTATAGAAAAGTTCATCAGTAATATAGAAACATCGAAAATTTCTGCAGCTGAAAAAGCTATTTTATTGTAATGCATCTTAAAAAGTATTGAAAGGCGTTATTGACATTGACAGTATTGAAGTAGTGTCATTAATTTTTACTTTTACTATTTAATTTTTACTATCTATAACTTTAATGCATTTGACAGACAAAGAGACTTGCATTGCATTCAAGGTATGCATTTGAAGCCATGACTTTATAGCACAGGAACATCTCAACAAGTAGCCTACAGTGTCACAAAATGTTAAAGGGGTGGTAAAACACATTCTTTTGAAGGCTTGACTGTGTTTGTGGGGTGCACTGTAACATGTGTTCATGCTTTGTTTAAAAAAAAAATTGCCTTATTTTTCATATATTTGACCTTTATTCTACACTGCTCTGTCCCTCCTTGTAAAAAGGTCTGATGCTTTCCGGGTTGTATGAAGCCAGTCCCTCAAAAATACGCGATGGGCTCTGATTGGTTAGCTGGCCCAGTGTGTTGTGATTCGCTAACCGCTTAGTGCACGTTTGTCGGAAACGTCACGCCCCTTACCTTACCGGTAGACTGTGCTTTGGTCAGTATTAGAAACAACGGCGTCAATAAAACCATATGAGCCCGAATCAGACCCAGAACATTTGAGTGAAGATGATCGAGCAGAACCTGTTCAGTCCTCGAGAGTAAAGACTGCGGATCTATAATCGCTACTGAATGGCACTTTAACTTTTGTATTTTTAGAATGATTATAGCCAAATATCTGTCGCAAGAACTAACCCAAAACGAACACTAAGCACTGGCTTTAACTAGTAAGTTAGCCAAATCACACACAGAACCATGTTTAGCATGCCTGTAGATAAACAATACATAAAAGCTCTAATCAAAGAATCATTTACACTAATGCCAGGTTCGCTGTTGAGATTTTAATGTTAGTGTTTATAACGTTAGGTGTTCGTCGGATAACGTTAAGTATGAATGAGCATTTAACAGACTGGTTTGCAGAACAGCGTTGTCATCTGTTTACTTCCTTGCTACAATGTACAACCTATTACAGGAAAACACATCGATGAAAAATAAATCAGACTTACAGGTTGTGGCCCGTGAACAGCTTCTGTTTGTAAATCCAGCTTTCAGGACAAGCCGTTGTGCATATCCTGTATTGAACTCGCGAAGTATGTGGAAGTTTGTGTTGTCCTCTGTGAAATGTGCAGCGCGCACGTCGTGCATCCACGCACTGGCAGTGTTTTTTTCACGCAGCTGACGTTGTGCAAATCCGGCATTGAAATCGCGAAGACGGTGGATGTTTTCCTCCGTTAGATGTGCTGCAGGGAGCCCCGCTCGCGCCTGTTCCCTTCTGTCTCAAACACACGTGCATATAACATGTTGTATGTTAAACGCTCTGCAACGCACCCCCGTCCCAAGGAAGGCTGAACAGAGCAAGTACCCCAGACCTGCAATCCGGATGAAAATAACAGCGTTTCCTTGGCATCGCGGCAACAACACTCCAGCCAAACAATACCACAACAGCGCCGCGATACAAAATGGCCTCACCCCCCCTTATTTAATATTCTCGGAGGAGGGGTTTATGTAAATATTGAGCCTGGTGATGTCACCAACCGTGGAGGAATGCCTGTAGTCGCCTACTGGCCGTTTGCTGTAGTTCTTAGAAACTGATTTCTTTAAAAACAAATATCTCCCCTTGCTTTAAACTTTGAACGTTGTAACTTTGCAGATGTTGTTTATGCTCAAGCAGCAACATTACACGCTAGCTAAAGTTAGAATAGTGAAATCGTGGTTTACCACCCCTTTAAAGTTGAGGTTGAGAAGTGCAAATAGCGTGCCATTTACACTAGCTCCGCCCAACAATGCCTGGTTGGGCCAAACAAGATGAACAAAAGACGCACATATTTCAACGTCTTCAGTGGCTGCATCCATTTAATAATTTTAATAAATATAATCATTTACACTCAATGTTATTATTGCATCCTGTTAATGTACAACAATACTGAGGTGCAATTAGTACGTGTCTGTCAAAAAAATAGCATCTAATTACTATTTACACATTTTCCAAAGAAATGGAAGCTTCAGCTTAAGTTCTGCCAGGAAGACTTAATCACTTCGTCACTTATTAACTTCATCTCTATCCAATCACGTCTTCATATTTCTGTATAAAGGTCGTACTTACACATGTTTGAGTTCGCAGATGCCGATGCGACAACAACCTCCACCCTCCCCACCACCACCAGGATGGTTCCGTCCATACCTCAAAAGGGGGGTCGGCTGCGCCCCTGCCTTCATCTTCAGGCAGGGATATGCTGATCCGCTACCCTCGGATTACTAACTATGGACGGGGCCTATGCCAAAACTTTATTATGCTTGCTGGGCTGTTAATAAATGTATGCTTCATTCATCATCCTATATCTGAGTCTTTCTGGTAGAACTGCTATTTTTATATGGTGTAATAGAATATATCACTATTTTCAATTAGTATGCCATTTCACTTAGTAAATTGCATCTACAGCTATTTGCACTTAGTGTAAATATCATCTATCGCTTAGAAAATATGCTATTTTCATTGAGTGTGAATAGAATCTAGTTGCTATTTACACTTGGTGTAAATATCTATCGCTAAGAAAATGTGCTATTTTCACTTTGTTTAAATATAATCTAGTTGCTATTTACACTTGGTGTAAATAGCATCTAACGCTATTTACACTGTGTGTAAACAGCATCTATAGCTGCTGCCTTCAATAATTGGGCTTAAGTTGGATCGGGTACAAGTGCTTGTTGACATCTTGACCAAACTATGTGAATTAATTTGCACCATTATTTAAGTTTGCCAAAATACCAAGGATTGTATGTGTCATCAGCGTAACTACACGTCATGTTTCTTGGCAACATTGCCTATGGGGTGTGTACAAGCAAACCTCAAAGGGCCTAAGACAGAACCTTGTGGTACTCCATACTCCAAACCTTATCAAAATACTACAAAATACTTAATTATTTGAAGAATATGACCTTCCAACACCTCTTGATACAAACAGAAAAATGTATCCACAGTTGGATATTAAAAGTGAGAACCCTGACAAGTGTTAAACCATTACTGAAACTCCCCAGCATTCAATAATGTTGGTGTCCCCACCTGGGGATTCTTGGTTTAACCAGCAAGTATTCTCTGGTCAGGACCATGCTGGCTGACCACCTTCCACCAACTAGATCAGCACCAATCCAGCTTTGCCCAAGCTGGTCTTTTCAGCAGGCCTGTATACTATTTCAGAAGGATCAAGATTAGGTTTCTTTACAAGTTTCTTTCTTTATCAGAAACTGCCACTTTGAATTATGAACTGTCATTATTAAAGTAAGTAAAGGTTTCAAATGATAGTCTAATTCATCTTTTATTTGCAGTGTTACTAGAAAACATACATCATAAAGAGGCATATAAAGTTGTAAAACCATTTAACCTTTGCGCAACTAATGTTATTTTGCTTTAAAATGTCTCACAAACATATTTACTCAATGATGTTAAAACTCATCATGAGAATTCATTGAGATTTCAGTACCCAAAGGCAGTTATGTTATTAAGCCAATCAATCCAAAATGTGACTGGATTTTCAGGGCAGGTAAACATGTATTATTTCCTGCATAGCAGACAGACTGTGCGTGTGTACAGTTCATGTGGCGTATAATTTGGGGCCTTAAGTGAACATTTACTCGTCTCCACCAAACCTACGCTGTGTTATTTATGTTGGAGTAGGTCAGCCAGTGCTGTCGTAGATGGTATTAAATGTGAATGAAAACCAGACAGTCAAAAGCTGCTGATTCTTACACATCAGTCTCAGCATGCTACAGTCAGTCAGTTTAACTCTGAGGGACAAGGGACAGCTAAATCACAGTGGTCATTTCCTTCTTTTTTGCAAAGCATGTTGTTTTGTGCCATGGCATTGCTTAATGGTAAAGCATAACATTTTAAAGTCAAGGTTGCATAGGTATTGACCAATATCTATCTATCTATCTATCTATCTATCTATCTATCTATCTATCTATCTATCTATCTATCTATCTATCTATCTATCTATCTATCTATCTATCTATCTATCTATCTATCTATCTATCTATCTATCTATCTATCTATCTATCTATCTATCTATCTATCTATCTATCTATCTATCTATCTAGCTATCTGTCTGTCTTTCTGTCAATCTGTCTGTCTGTCTGTCTGTCTGTCTATTTTTCTGTCTGTTTGTCTGTCTGTCTATCTGTCTGTCTGTCTGTCTGTCTGTCTGTCTGTCTGTCTGTCTATCTTTCTGTCTGTCTATATTTTTGTCTGTATGTCTATCTTTCATCTGTCTGTCGTTTTGTCTGTCTGTCTGTCTAACTACAGTGGGGAGAACGAGTATTTGATACACTGCCAATTGTGCAAGTTTTCCTACTTACAAAGCATGTAGAGGTCTGTCATTTTTATCATAGGTACACTTCAACTGTGAGAGACAGAATCTAAAAGAAAAATCCAGAAAATCACATTGTATCATTTTTAAATAATTAATTTGCATTTTATTGCATGACATAAGTATTTGATCACCTACCAACCAGTAAGAATTCCGTCTCTCACAGACCTGTTAGTTTTTCTTTAAGTCGTCCTCCTGTTCTCCACTCATTACCTTTATTACAGTTTTTCTCCATTGGTTTGGCTCATTTCTTGAAACAGAAATTACATTCTCAGAATTGTAAGATAATTTGGCAAAACTGTCTTACAGTTCAGCACAACACTATAGCTCACTTGCAAAAGCTAATATCTCTCCCAAAACTGTTCACTCATGCTTCAGAACTAAATTCCTTTCCCATATAAATAGCAGTGCCACCAAAATGGCAAAGATCCTTCTCATTGCTTTGGCTCATTTCTTGAAACAGACCGGACGTTCTCAACTCTCTTGGTGCTTTTGCCAAAATAACGTGGATGGTTCGGCACAACACCATGGTTCACCTGCAAAAGCTCATACCTCTCCCAAAACAGTTCACTCATGTGTCAAAACTAAACTTCCTTCTCATTTAAACAGTCAGTGCCCCTAAAAATGCTTCGTCCCTTTGGCATTGTGTAAGCACTGCGAGTCAAAATGTTTAGATGTTTTGTCACTATGGCAGAGGACCATTGAAATATCCCTCATGTCCACCTTTCAGTCTTAGCCCAGTCCTTCATTTTTGTCTAGCTAACAGAATACAATTGTGTATAAAACTGAAAAAAAAAAAAAAGAAACAGGATTTTAGGGTAAGAGTAGCCTCCAAGGTTTGACATCACACATTGCACTCATACTGCCAAGGAAATTAACCATTATCATTCACACACATAAAGTAACTTCCATACATCAGCGTAAAAAGAAAATGTATACAGCATAATATACTGTAATATAACACACAAACAAAAAAACTATGAAAATTACCGTCCTCACCCTCCTGGCCATCCACACGCTGCTGTTCTCAATCTTACTGTAAACACTTGTAATATTGTAAAATTTCTACTTTTCTAATTATGTAATCTGGGTTTGATTTTTTTTTAGAGATATTGTTAGAGTAAAGTGAATATATGGACCAAACAGTACACACAAGACCAGTACTGCATATTGATGAAAATATTTAGTTCTCTCCACATTTGTAAAATCATTCGATTCATTCATGCATTTTCAAAGGTTTTTTTTTTTAATATCTGCTGAGGTTGGGCTGAAGTCTCTGTCCAGCCTCTCTCAAAGACAACCCATGGGTACTCAGTAGAATCGCATCTGATAAATTTGGTCCGTGTCTTCTTTGGCCACATCCTACTCCAGGTCTACCTCTTCCTACCCCTCTCTTCCCCTCTTTACCCCTCTCTTCCCCTTCCCCTCTCTTCCCCTCTCTACCCCTCTCTACCCCTCTCTACCCCTCTCTTCCCCTCTCTACCCCTCTCTACCCCCTTCCCCTCTCTACCCCTCTCTACCCCTCTCTACCCCCTTCCCACCCCTCTCTTCCCCCTTCCCACCCCTCTCTTCCCCTCTCTACCCCTCTCTACCCCCTTCCCACCCCTCTATTCCCCCTTCCCACCCCTCTCTTCCCCTCTCTACCCCTCTTCCCCCACGGGCTCCCCCTCTCATCCCCACTCTTCCTCTTCCTCGAGCAGGCAGTTGCCCTTGTTCATTTACTTGGCCAGGTGCCTCCATGTTCAGAAATTGTACTGGTCCTGCATGGTCAAGCTCTTTACATAATATGTAAAGAGCTTGACCATGCAGGACCAGTACAATTTATGTTTGGCAGCATTCACAGTCATGGACAGCACCTGTCAGGTAACTAAACATACTGTTTGATTGGTCAACTGAGATATGTGAAAGTCCTCCTTCATTAGTCAAGTTCTAGTTTCACCTGACTGTCAATTGCTGTAATACATTTATCAAATGTTCCAAGGGATTCATATATGGTATTCATGGTATGATGTTCTTGACTAATTTTGACAATTGAACAGACTATTGTGCATGTGATGACTTATACAATGAAATGATGCTGATACGTTTTGGAGCGAACGACCATTAGACTGAGAATCAAACAATCAGTTTAGATCAACAAGATCTATTCACTTGGAAATTGTGCTAAATGTAGGCTACCTGTACTTAATCATTTGCAAAGATGTACTGAGACATTGAGACATGTACTTAGACATTTGCAATTTGATAAAATGAATGAGAAATGCTATTCTGTTGTGAACAATTGCCAAGTGGTTTGGAGATTTGTCCATGTTGTTTTGAGAATGTAATTTCTGTTTCAAGAAATGAGCCAAACCAATGGAGAAAAACTGTAACTGCACCTGTTTGAACTCGTTAGCTGTAAAAAAGACACCTGTCCACACACTCAATCAAACAGACTCCAACCTCTCCACAATGGCCAAGACCAGAGAGCTGTGTAAGGACATCAGGGATAAAATTGTAGACCTGCACAAGGCTGGGATGGGCTACAGGACAATAGGCAAGCAGCTTGGTGATAAGGCAACAACTGTTGGCGCAATTATTAGAAAATGGAAGAAGTTCAAGATGACGGTCAATCTCCCTCGGTCTGGGGCACCATGCAAGATCTCACCTCGTGGGGCATCAATGATCATGAGGAAGGTGAGGGATCAGCCCAGAACTACACGGCAGGACCTGGTCAATGACCTGAAGAGAGCTGGGACCACAGTCTCAAAGAAAACCATTAGTAACACACTACGTCGTCATGGATTAAAATCCTGCAGTGCACGCAAGGTCCCCCTGCTCAAGCCAGCGCATGTCCAGGCCCGTCTGAAGTTTGCCAATGACCATCTGGATGATCCAGAGGAGGAATGGGAGAATGTCATGTGGTCTGATGAGACAAAAATAGAGTTTTTGGTCTAAACTCCACTCGCCGTGTTTGGAGGAAGAAGAAGGATGGGTACAACCCCAAGAACACCATCCCGACCGTGAAGCATGGAGGTGGAAACATCATTCTTTGGGGATGCGTTTCTGCAAAGGGGACAGGGTGACTGCACCATATTGAGGGGCGGATGGATGGGGCCATGAGATCTTGGCCAAAAACCTCCTTCCCTTAGTAAGAGCATTGAAGATGGGTCGTGGCTGGGTCTTCCAGCATGACAACGACCCGAAACACACAGCCAGGGCAACTAAGGAGTGGCTCCGTAAGAAGCATATCAAGGTCCTGGAGTGGCCTAGACCTCTCCAGACCTGAACCCAATAGAAAATCTTAGGAGGGAGCTGAAAGTCCATATTGCCCAGCGACAGCCCCGAAACCTGAAGGATCTGGAGAAGGTCTGTATGGAGGAGTGGGCCAAAATCCCTGCTGCAGTGTGTGCAAACCTGGTCAAGAACTACAGGAAACGTATGACCTCTGTAATTGCAAACAAAGGTTTCAGTACCAAATATTAAGTTTTGCTTTTCTGATGTATCAAATACTTGTCATGCAAGAACATTTTTTTTTACTTAAAAATCATACAATGTGATTTTCTGGATTTTGTTTTAGATTCCGTCACTCACAGTTGAATCTTTGAACCTATGATAAAAATTACAGACGTCTATATTCTTTGTAAGTGGGCAAACCTGCAAAATCTGTAGTGTATCAAATACTTGTTCTCCCCACTGTATCTGTCTATCTTTCTTTCTATCTGTCTGTCTGTCTATCTGTCTGTCTATCTTTTTGTCTATCTGTCTGTCTGTCTGTCTCTCTCTCTTTCTGTCTGTCTGTCTGTCTGTCTGTCTGTCTATCTGTTTGTTTGTCTGTCTGTCTGTCTGTGTCTGTCTGTCTGTCTGTCTATCTATCTGTCTGTCTATCTCTCTCTGTCTGTCTGTCTATCTATCTTTCTGTCTGGCTGTGTAAATGGTATCACAATAAGAATAAGAGACAAAAACAAAAGATCCATTGGTGGTCCATTGTCAGAGCCATGGGTGGTAGCTCGCACAGTCACTCGAAACTCACTCTGGAATTGTTTAAGTTACAGTTCAGTTATCATGTGGATCTGATGATATGTGTATATTACACCTTTTTAAATCTGGTGCTAATATTCACATCTTGGTTTTCAATCCCCATCTGCACATATAGTAACAATTTAAACACAGTGTAAATGAGATCATATATTTAAAAGACCAATCCATAAATGCTTAACATGACAGGTCATTACTGGTAGTGCAATGACGTATAACCTTAAAATTACCATCAGTCTCATATATTCCTATGGTGGGGCTGTCAAAATTCACAACTTGAATCCAAGTCCCGGTGCGCAAGTGCTGTTATAGTCATTACAGATTGTACCTTTAAAACCCATTAGAGGAAGGTTATGAAAATGTAACCACTGCAAAGGGCCATTTTCAGGCTAGCTTCATAAAGAGTTAATGTAGTTGTGAATATATGTGTGTTTTATTCTTACTTTAATTTGTCTTGAAAATATTTAGTTGTGACGTGGATTCCAGGAACAGAGCCAGAAAAAAAGATGATTTTGTGTATTTAGAAAATTTACCCCCCACAAATTATGATGTCCAAAACAAGTAAAATCCATCCATAATGCACAACTATTTCTATAAAAACATTACATTTTAACGCTAGCCAAAAAAATAAATAAATAATATCAGGCATGCTGAAAAAATTTTGGCCCTTCTGTGAAAACAATCAGTGGTAGCCAAGAAGAAAAACATATTACTCAGCGAATATCCTCACATTCTCAGGAGTCCTATCAGTTTTCCGTGTTTTCCTTTCCAAGAGTGCACGGATAAGGGTGGCTTGCTTTTGCACATCACTTTCTCGAAACGCTCGACTCCACATTCCTGAGCGGCCAGAAGTTCCAGTAATGCCAGCGTCAGGCACCGTTTCGAAATCTGGAATTCAGAACATCATCCATGATCCCTTGCAGATTTCAACAATTAAAGAATGTGAAGGAAATGAGGGGAAACAACTGGGGATAGCATAGAGGATCAGAGAAAATATGAGGAGAATTTACGTTTTATTAATAGTGTTTGTTTCGTAAATGTAGTTTTCGACAGGTGCCAAGAGAAACATGTTAATATCATGGGTGGAGCAGATGAGCTCCAAACCGCTCTAGCATATCTCTAACTGGCACAAACACAGCATTTAAAGTCAGCTCTAAGATTCATTATTCATATTGTCAGTGTTTAGCTGTTATCAAATGCTTTAAATAAATATTTGAGGTTTCCACAGTGTTCTCAGAAACAAATGTAGCTAAGTTTAAGGTCATACATACGTACAGTTCAATTGAGGGAACCAATTTCAGTTGGTCTGAAGGACTGTGGCTTTCTCTGAATTGTGATTTAACCTTTCTTCATCTTAAACAAGAGGAACTGTAAAAGATGGCTGCTGTTTGTGTGCCATTGTCTGCCATTCTCGCTCGTTGACTCTTAAGACCCTGATATACACTATATTGCCAAAAGTATTTCAAAACCCCTCCAAATCATTGAAGTCATGTGTTCCGTTCACATCCATGGCTACAGGTGTATAATATCAAGCACCTTGGCATGCAAACGCTTCTACAAACATTTGTGGAAGAGTGGGTCGCTCTCAGGAGCTCAGTGAATTCAAGCATGGTACCATTCGTGAAATTTCCTCACTACTAAAAATTCCACGGTCAACTGTTGGGAGCAATTGGGAACAACAGAAACTCAGCCACGAATTGGTAGGCCAAGAAGTCCCCTACCTTCTGCAGAGTCAATAGCTGCAGACCTCCAAACTTTGTGTGGCCTTCAGATTAGCTCAAGAACAGTGTCTAGAGATCTTCAATCGGATGCAGTGGTGTAAAGCACGCAGCCACTGGACTCTAGAGCAGTGGAGACGTGTTTTCTGGAGTGACGAATCACGCTTTTCTGTCTGGCAATTCCATGGAAGAGTCTGCATACCAAGGCATTTTGGACAATATCATGCTCCCAACTTTGTGGGAACAGTTTGGGGATGGCACCTTCCTGTTCCAACATGACTGTGCACCAGTGCACAAAACAAGGTCCATAAAGACATGGATGAGCGAGTTTGGTGTGGAGGAACTTGACTGGCCTGCACAGAGTCCTGACCTCAACCCGATAGAACACCTTTGGGATGAATTAGAGCGGAGACTGCGAGCAAGGCCTTCTCGTCCAACATCAGTGCCTGACCTCACAGATGCGCTTCTAGAAGAATAGTCAAAAATACCCATAAAAACCTGGTGGAAAGTCTTCCCAGAAGAGATGAAGCTGTTATAGCTGCAAAGGGTGGGCCAACTCCATATTAAACCCTACAGATTAAGAATGGGATGTCATTAAAGGGTAACTTCAGTTATTTAGCATTAAGCTTTGTATCAGTAGAAACCCAGTAGTATATTTGAATTATGGTACTTTCCCCCCTCATATCCCCCTGAGACGAGAGAATTATGCATTTTATTTCTGGAGGCGGTGTAGGGAGTGGCCTTGTAGGGCAGCGAAGCAAGTGCATTCTGGGAGTTGTTGTCTTTCATCCACATGAGACAAAAATCAATTTTTAGAAGGCACCAAATTCACAAATAATTTCACATTTCTACTACATAAATTACAGTTTAAATACACATTCATCTTCCCAGCGCTGAAGTGGCCCTTTAAAGTTAATGTGCAAGTAAAGGCAGGCATCCCAAAACTATAGAGTACTTCAAGCAAAATCGAAGAATGAACTGATGTGACATCATTTCAAACAAAATCAGGCCAAAACGAACTTCGAGTTCATTGCTCCTGTTGAGTCCCTTGAGTAAAAACATGAACACACTGGAGAGCTGCTTTATAGTAGAAAATTAATTTGTACTTCTGAAGACATCTGACACTTTTTTTTGTCATGTTTAATACAGTAATGCTGCTTGATTTTTAGCTGTCTGTTGTATAAAATGCTATATAAATAATGTGACGTGACTTTACCAGAGTGCCGAATTGCAGATCTCGTGCAAACATCCACGTTTCTTTGATCAGATCAGATCAGCAGCACATATTCATCTAAACGCTGCTCTCAGCAAAGTGGGTGGCAGTGGGATGCTAGCTAACAGTATATCATGGCTCATGTATTTTTAACTTTGTTTTACCCCTTAACGAAGAACAAAAAAGAACTTCACCGTGAGTATATCGGGCTGTGAAACACGCTGATGACGTGATTTCTCGCAAGCAGGGTGTGCGGAAGTATGCAAATACACAGGCCACATTTTTTTGTGGCCTTGAGAATTCCACAGAAGATATGTAATAAAGTGTTCATGAAAAACATTGCCTACCCTACCTTTAACTATTGACATGGTTAAATTTGTGTTTGGTAAGCTGTTTCTAATCATTTTGATGTGTATTTTCTTAGTCACCTTTGAGTGTCTGTGTATTTATGATATGATAATAGTTTTTTCCTCAAATGAAACAGTAAGGGCCCTATCATACACCCAGTGCAATGCAACGCCAGGCACGATGCAAACGTTTTTTGCTACTTTCAGCCTTACATAGTTATCATTTTCACGTTCAGTGCCACGTTGTTTAAAGGTCCTTTTCTTCGTGATCCCATTTTTAAAACTTTAGTTAGTGTGTAATGTTGCTGTTAGAGCATAAATAATACCTGTAAAATTATAAAGCTCAAAGTTCAATGCCAAGCGAGATATTTTATTTAACAGAAGTTCCCTTTTAAAGCCTACAGCGAACGGCCGGTTTGGACTACATCCTGGTACATCCTGCTTTAATTACGTCAGTAGAACAGTTTGTTGACTAACCTCCGCCCACAAGAATACGCGAAAAAGGGGGCGTGGTCTTGTTGCTCCCTCGTGGAGAAGAGGAAGTGTTGCGTTCGGTTCGGTTCGGTTCGGTTCGGTTGCGTTTGACGCCATGTCGTTCAGACGCTGTTATTTTCATCCCGGAGTCAAATCACCTTTGTTTGGCCTTCAGGGGCTGTAGTTTGAGCGCGTTCATCTCCCCGTTATGGTAAGAGGCGTGACCTTCCCGGGCAACGTGCCCTAAGCTGCTGTCGAAATACAACACGGAAACCGCTGGCACAATCAGAACTCGTTACGTATTTCTGAAGGAGGGACTTCATAGAACGAGGAAATTCTCAGGCCGTTTTGAGGACAGTGAAAACAGCGGTATACAGATAAGTAAATTGTGTGAAAAATACTGTGTTTTTTTACACATGAAACATGAACACATGTTATATTGCACACTGTAAACACAATCAAAGCTTCAAAAAAACACGAAAAACGTGACCTTTAAATAGCAAATGCACTCCCGCTCATCTGGTCTGAAAACGAGGTGTGTTCAGGTGCATTGTTGGCGCGTTACTATTTAAAACGACAATGACCAAAATGCAATTGACGAACAAAAGCATTTTTTTTTGTGTTATTTAAAGGGCACGTTAGTAATATGCGCCTATAGGCGAGTGCACAACATGCACACACTCTGCTTGTTACACACACAGGGACGCACAACAGCATACAAACATTTTTAAACATTATAAATAAAAGGAGTCCTCTCTGGAGAAGCGTTCAGTCTTTCCACTTGCAAATTCCGCCATGTAAATAAGCAAGGGCAACTGGCTTTTAAAGGGAATGGGAGATGAGACTCATGACTACATAAGGTACAACCCCTTTGGACCATGCGCCAACCATTTTTTTTAACAGCCAACCGTTGTTAAACTAGCAAAAGTGGATTCGGACACGCACCTAAGTGCACCTGAGCCATGCGCTTCAGGCCATGCACTCGAATCTTTAAATTAGGGCCCTCAAATGCTCATGAAGTGCCTAAATGAAAGTGACTGTGGTAAATTTCCAGAGAATTCATACCCTAACCCTGTTGCTGTTTAATATTCACAGACACTAATCAATATCACGATTATAAGTGTACTGTCCTGCTTTTTATTTATTCATTAAAAAAAAAGACAAATTCCGTGAAATTCTGCGTAATACAATATTTTATGACTGGATTATGTGATTTTTCTACATTGCGGAAATGATAGGGCCCTAGAAAAAGCCAACTAGAAAAACATTTAACAACTAATGCTTTAAAAGATTTTTATTTCAAATGAATGCTGTTCTTTTAAAATTTCTATTAATCAAAGAATCTTGAAAGAAAGTATCACAGTTTCCCCAAAAATACTAAGCAGAAAAACATGTTTCCTGAGCAGCAAATCATAATAGAATGATTTCTGAAGGATCATGTGACACTGAAGACTGGAGTAATGATGCTGAAAATTCAGCTTTGATCAATAAATACAAGTATTCAAATATAAAACTATTGTTTTAAATTGTAATAATGTTTTACAATATTGCTGTTTTTACTGTATTTTTGATCAAATAATTGCAGGCTTGGTGAGCAATAGACACTTCTTTCAAAAACATAAAAAAAAATCTTACCGACCCCAAATGTTTGAATGGTACAAAGCTTAGAAGCCAGGATATTATCCTAAAGCTCTCCTTTTTTTGAGTTGGAGCTTTCTCACCTTTTTGATTGGACAATATATGAAGGCGAGACTCAAACCTGGGTCAGAGCTGCACCATATATCAGGCACAAGGCTGTGGCTTTTACCCCGTTTATGTCCTACGGAATAAGTGGGATTGAAACCATGTGAGGATGGATGTCAGAAACCTTATAAAATCTTTTATGATGGATTTCCCCAAAGTGATATCATGATTCTGGTTTTCCGCTCCATTATTCCAGTGATAAAACCACTTGTTTTCCTGTTGTTGGTCTTGACTGAAAACTTTCTCACCCCCCTGTGCTGACAATTGAAGGCCCATTACCCCTGTTAAGAGGTCATAATTCAATCGCTCTGTTATTGCACAACCTTGCCAGTCTTGCCTCTTGGCAAGCATGCCAGGCCTTGGATATTTCAGCCAACAAAGACAGCTCTGTGCCACTCCAAATCAAGAGAGCAGATTAAAGAAGGGATAGATTGAAAGTGTCCTGGCCCAGTGAAAGAAATGCAAACGGCACCGTGGAAAATAATGAAGTAATGATATAAAGTGGCTCTTTTCTGCCATTCAACCCCCCCTCCCCCATCCGATCCTCAATGATGAATCAGCAACCTGCTATCATACAGGCCACTGGCCTAGTTCTGCACTGGAATGTGACCTATGACATCAGTCAGTCTGTTTCAGAGAGGGCAAAGTCTGCGGTGGGCTCTCCAAATCTCCATTGGTCCCTTTAAATGGGAAGGCATGCTTTGAAGACTTGAGTTTCCTAAATGAGTGACCTTTGCCCACTTTTTTCTTCCTTGTTTCATTGTCTGACACACAATCCAGCCGGCTGAAAAGGAGACAAAAGCTGGAGGAAAGGGGAAAATGCTGAAAAACTGAAAACCTGAGAACAGAGACTAAGTAATCCTGTCTTTGGTCCTGGAATTTCTTTAGACCGGGCTTAGGAGCCTTCCCTTTTCTGAGGAGACGATCGTCACGTGACATCTTTATTATTAGCGGCATCTTATTTGGGGGGAATCTCACGACACCTCTCAGAACCATTTCTTCAAGATAAACTAAAATATAATCTTGATTGATCATTAATATAATACAACAAAAAGATATTGATGAATTTCTGCTGATTTCAATTAAAATAACTTAATTGAAATACATCCAGATGCATTACAGTAGAATTGTTGTCACAATGTAAAAGAAATCTTAATAAAAGCAGGCTTATTTTTATGCAAAGTATAATTTTTTTAAATAAAAAGATCATTGTGACTTTATTGTAGCTAACTTTATTTTGTGCAAATGTTACTTTATTTTTTACAGTTACAACTTCATATCCCACAATTACGACTTAATTTTTTTATAATTGTAGCTTGACTTCTCGTAATTTTGACTATATATCTCACAATTGCAACATTTTTCTTGTAATTTTGACTTTATATCTTACAATTGCATCTTTATATCAGACAATTACGACTTCATTTTTAACAATTATAACCTGACTTCTCATAATTTTGACAATTGCAACATGTTTCTTGTCAAGTCACACAATTATGATTTCATTTTTGCACAATTGTCACTTGACCTTGCAATTTTGACTTTATATCTCACAATTGCAAAAATGTTCTTGTAATTTTGACTTTATATCTTACAATTACAACTTAATTTTTAATAATTGTAGCTTGACTTCTCATAATATTGACTTTATCTCACAAAATTTTTCTCGTAATTTTGACTTTATATCTTACAGTTACAACTTCATATAACACATTTA
The DNA here is from genome assembly GCF_949357685.1 of Gobio gobio. Lineage (NCBI taxonomy): Eukaryota > Metazoa > Chordata > Actinopteri > Cypriniformes > Gobionidae > Gobio > Gobio gobio. The sequence continues at coordinate 28,978,330 of NC_137121.1, read as the reverse complement.
CGACTTCATTTTTAACAATTATAACCTGACTTCTCATAATTTTGACAATTGCAACATGTTTCTTGTCAAGTCACACAATTATGATTTCATTTTTGCACAATTGTCACTTGACCTTGCAATTTTGACTTTATATCTCACAATTGCAAAAATGTTCTTGTAATTTTGACTTTATATCTTACAATTACAACTTTATATCACACAATTACGACTTAATTTTTAATAATTGTAGCTTGACTTCTCATAATATTGACTATATCTCACAAAGTTTTTCTCGTAATTTTGACTTTATATCTTACAGTTACAACTTCATATAACACATTTACGACTTCATTTTTAACAATTATAACCTGACTTCTCATAATTTTGACAATTGCAACATTTTTCTTGTCATATCACAATCACTTTATTTTTCACAATTGTCGCTTGACTTCTTGTAATTTTGACTTTATATCTCACAATTGCACAAGTTTTATTGTAATTTTGACGTTATATCTTACAATTACAACTTTATATCACACAATTGCGACTTCATTTTTAACAATTATAACCTGACTTCTTATAATTTTGACAATTGCAACATGTTTCTTGTCATATAACACAATTACTACTTAATTTTTGCACAATTCTCGCTTAACCTTGTAATTTTGACTTTATATCTCACAACTGCAAAAATGTTCTTGTAATTTTGACTTTATATCTTACAATTACAACTTTATATCACACAATTGCAACTTAATTTTTAATAATTGTCGCTTGACTTCTCGTAATTTTGACAATTGCAACATTTTTGTTGTCACACAATTACGACTTTATTTTTCACAATTGTCGCTTGACATCTTGTAATTTTGACTTTATATCTCACAATTACAACATTTTTAATGTCATTTTGACTTTATTTCTTACAATTACAACTTCATATCACACAATTACGACTTCATTTTTCACATTTGTAGCCTGACTTCTTGTAATTTTGACTTTAAATCTTACAATTACAACTTCATATCACACAGTTACGACTTTATCTTTCACAATTGTGGCTCTTTATTTTAACCCCCGCCCCTTATAATTACCCATTATCAATTTATTATTATCAATGTCATGTTTGTTTGTTTTTTTACGCTGCAAGCTTTCATAGAAATGTGACATGGGCATATTTTTTGTGCGATTCAATTTATTAAATGCTGAGACAAGACCTAACAATTCATCCCAAACACGCATTTTTTGTCTAAGTGAGTGAGCATTCTGTGTGTTTTCCGATAAAACGTGCGTCTCTACTCGCCAATCCTGTTTCGAATGCATTCAGGAATCCATCCAAAAGTTAAGAAAATTGGCCTACGTGTCCTAAATTCCACTTTAGGGACAGAAAACAAAAATATTGTTGTAGTACACGCTGTGCCTTTCATGTTTTAGTCGACAAATACAACCCGTAGTTAATGAATGGTAATAAATCTCTCTGTTCCTGTGGTTATCCAGAGGAACTAAAGTCTCATGTAACCATGTAGGCTTTCCATTAAAAACCATCACACAATGTTGTTTTTGAGTTGCGTGCCCTTTGTGCGATTATAAATACTTTTCGTATTATTTAAGTGTTGTTTTCGAGTGATTTACGAGGTGAGCGATGATCTCGCTCATTTTTTCCTCGCCCTTTGAAGGTTATCAGACCCTGCCGACTGAGACACGTCTTTTCCATCAGGTGGCATTGTTAAATGCTCGTCCACATCAGTAACCTCATTATTTTTCGAGAAATTACATCACTTTTCCCGAGTTTGAACCCACCTCAGCTGGAGTTGGAAACATGAAGGAATGTTTTCTCTCCCTCTCCAGAGGGTAGCGAAAGGGGAAATGAGAGGGAAATGGCTCGAGTGTTTGCCACAGTGTAAACACCAGATCACAGGGGCCTGACCCAAGCTTATCAGGAGCGAAGCGGGAAAAAGTACTCTCCTTTTGACTGTCTTGATGGAATGCGGGTCACTTCCCAGCATCCTTTTTGGCCGTTCTCCATTGTTCACGCATATTTCTGTTGTAAACGTGACAGGCGGTATTCGAGCTCTTTCCAGGGAAAGTAAACAGTCGTGTTTGGCTGTACTAAAGAATTCAAATATGTTGTAAAGACCCTGCTTTGTTAGTCTAAGTAGACGTTATTTGGCCCTGTTAACAAGAGGACATGTGTGCGCACAGTGTTTGTAAACATTCCCAGGTGTGCGAGATGCGGGAATTTGCGGTATGCTTTTCAGATGCTCTTATGCAACAGAAGACGTCTTGAAAACATCCCCTGAGAAGACTGTTTGTGATTTGTTACCTCATTCACTTTGTAGTGATCAAACAGAAGGATTGTGGATAGCTTTCTCACAGAGGCTCTTGTGTTTTGATCCATAGCGTGGCTCTGATGCTCTGACTCCGTGTTGACATGTAGCATATCGTCGGCATCTTCTGAACTAATAAAGACGGACGCTGACATGTTCAGTTGGGCTACACTGTCTTAATACATGCAGCAGTCAGCGTGTTATTGAGTGCAGATGTTCGGCCGTAATGAATCCAGCGCCGGTTTCTGCTCACAAAGAGCTACAATGTGCCCTCCGCAGTCGGATAAAATGACTAAATTGTGCTCTCCGAACTAGTAAAAGGTTTGGGAAAATAATGCAGGTGCGGTTTTGCTTGTATCTGGAGGAGCGCCACCTGTGAGGTTACAGTAGCCGCCTGTGGCATTTGCTCTTCTAATATAGATAAACCACTGTGTATATTTAAGGTTCATAGCTATGAAGCCTTGCAATAAAAAGGGCAGGGTTGGAAATGGTGCCAGATATTGACTTAGATTTGGACTTTTTAAATTATAGTGACAGTTCAACCAAAAATGATGATTCATTCATCATTTACTCTTTTTTGTTTTAATGACTTTCTTTTTTGTGTTGAACACCAAAGGAGAATCATGCAATTCGTACTCTAATCGGGAACACTGTAAAAAATGATCTGATCAATAAGTTATGACAACATACACAATATTGCCAAACGTATTGTTCCCATGGCCACGGGTGTATACAATCAAGCACTAGGCATGCAGACGCTTCTACAAACATTTGTGAAAGAATGGGTGGCTCTCAGGAGCTCAGTGAATTAAAGCGTGGTACCGTGATAGGTTGCCACCTGTGCAATAAGTCCATTTATGAAATTTCCTCACTACTAAATATTCCATGGTCGACTGTTAGTGGTATTATAACAAAGTGGAAGCAATTGGGAACAACAGCAGCTCAGCCACAAAGTGGTAGACAACATAAAATCACAGAGCGGGGTCAGCGCATGCTGAGGCACACAGTGCGTAGTACTCGCCAACTTCCTGCAGAGTCAATAGCTACAGACCTACAAACTTTGTGTGCCCTTCAGATTAGCTCAAGAACAGTGCGTAGAGATCTTCATGGAATGGGTTTCCATGGCCGAGCTGCTCATCCAAGCCTTACATCACCAAGCATAATGCAAAGTGTCAGATGCAGTGGTGTAAAGCACACCGCCACTGGACTCTAGAGCAGTGAAGACGTGTTCTCTGGAGTGAGGAATCAAGCTTCTCTGTCTGGCAATCTGATGGATGAGTCTTGGTTTGGCGGTTGCCAGGAGAACGGTACATGCCTGACTGTATTGTGCCGAGTGTAATGTTTGGTGGAGGGGGGATTATGGTGTGGGGTTGTTTTTCAGGGGTTTGGCTTGGCCCCTTAGTTCCAGTGAAAGGAACTCTTAATGCTTCAGCATACCAAGACATTTTGGACAATTTCATGCTCCCAACTTTGTGGGAACAATTTGGCCCCTTCCTGTTCCAACATGACTGGGCACCAGAGCACATAGGCGTCGATTTCGGGGGGGACGGGGGGGACGCGTACCCACCAGATTTCGTCATGAGTCCTTTTGTACCCACCACTTTTTTTTTTTTTTTTTTAAACCTCGAGTTCAATTTTGCGGTGAAGCATTACTGACACACACATATTATTTTTTCCTTTCAATTGTGTCGTAATAACGATATCTTATGTCGTTTTAACTACATCTTTTCTCATAATAACGAGATCTTATGTCGTTTTAACGACATCTTTTGTTGTAAAAACGTTTGAAAAGCAGAAGCAAGCTCCGTAAAATAGGCTCTTCCGCTGCCTGTATCAGTGGCAGTGCCCATAACACGAAATTGTTGTAATGGATTGATGTAGCCTATACAGTTCTTAACAGCCATGGGTAGCAGGTGCCATGGACCGCTCATGATTTAGCGTAATGACGGACCCCGGTGCAGCCACAAATATCATAATTATCTATAGGCTAGGCCTACTGTAATTGAGACATTCAAGAAATGTATTAAAAAGAAAGACGCTTTCAGCCTTACTCAAAGTAGAGCCCTACATTTCTGCCCGAGCCCGACGGGCCCCGACTTTTTTACGCCCTAGGGCCAGGCTTCGGGCCAATTTTCCAGTCATAGCCTACCTCAGACGCGAGCCGGGCTTCGGGCTTTTTTAGGCTATAGGACGGCGCTATGCAACACGCATCGCCGCAAATGAGTAAAGCAAGCCAACACGCAAACTGCCACAAGTGAAACTGAAAATAAGCTAAGTTTTAGATGCTCAAAAGCACAATCATCTTCATTAAAATTAATGAGACTAAATGCTCTTACCAGTGTTTAGGTCGCTCGTTCTCATAATGCGGTCTTTGATGTTGAAAAGAGCTGATGAATAAAATACTCATATCGGTTGATTTCGTTGACATGAACTCCGTTAAATGTGCATATAGCACGGGAATTGAAGATCGGATATATATTCATTTCGCGGAGAGGTGTAGCCTAAGGTAAGACAACCAGCATGTTTTTTATTTTTAATTAGGCTATTTGTTTAGATTGTGTAGCCCGTTTTGTTTGCGCGCGCCGTTGCGATCTGCCTGCCTCATCTTGTCAAAAATGCCTTTTTACTGTGATGATGGTGATAATAGGCTAAACGTTTAAACGATGCTTTAAGTGTTTTTTATGGATTTAATAAGCAAGACAAGTCAAGTGTTGATTTCAGAGGCTAAAGTGTTGGGTTAACTCACTGTCGGCCGCTGGCCGCTTGGTCGTCACTTTAAAAAGCAAAAACTTTAGTTTAACAAACATTAAATGCTTTAAACATTTTTCTAAATTAACTTAATAATTTAACAAAACGAAATATATCTACTTTGACATTAAAAACAAAACTGAACTATTTTAATGGCTGTAACTAATGTGTAATAGGGAGGATAAAAAAAAACACGGGCTCCAGTGGGACTCTGATAATGAAGTGGTAAAAAAAATTGCAAAAATGAAAAATATTAAAGAATTCGCGGGGCGCTTTCGTCGGCATGAGTAAGATAGGCTATAAGACCCGCAATATGTCTCTCATCTGACATTTTTATTTATTTACATTAGTAAGCTGCAGGACATAGTCTTTCAAAACATGACCTGCGCGAAAGAGAAAAAAAAATGTACCCAGCACTTCTGAAAATGCACTTCTGAATGCGTCTCTGTCCCCAGCACATTTCAAACCAAACTGACGCCCATGCCAGAGCACAAAGCGTCGGTCCATAAAGACATGGATGAGCGAGTTTAATGTGGAGGAACTTGAGTGGCCTGCACAGAGTCCTGACCTCAACCCGATTGAACACCTTTGGGATGAATTAGAGCGGAGACTGCGAGCCAGGCCTTCTCGTCAGTGCCTGACCTCACAATTGCGCTTCTAGAAGAATGGTCAAAAATTCCCATAAACACACTCCTAAACCTTGTGGTAAACCTTCCCAGAAGAGTTGAAGCTGTTTTAGCTGCAAAGGATGGGCCAACTCCATATTAAACCCTAGGATTAGGAATGAGATGTCATTAAAGTTCATGTGCATGCAAAGGCAGGCGTCCCACAACTTTTGGCAATATAGTGTATGTTTTTACATTGCTTTAAATCATCAAAACTCATCAAAAAGCAATCTTCAACTTTTTTAAGTTATACAATTCAACAATTTTTGTTTAAGTCAGTTTAATGTAATTTAAGTTGAAATTACATTAAACATCCAAGTTCACTGTACTTAAAAATCAAATGCACTTTTCTTTACAGTGAGGTGACAGCCACTGTGCCACCCAGAAAGATCTGAATCATTTGAACTGGATCATTGAGTCTTATGCTTTTATGACTCTTTTTGTCATTTTGAAGCCCCAGCCCTCATTCACTTTCATTACGTCAGGATTTACCTTTTGTGTTAAGAAAGAAAGAGTGGGAAATAATGTCACTAGATTTCGATAAAGTGCTTGGATTTCCTTTATCGATTGACTGAAAGTGCATTTCAAATAAAACTAAATTAAGTAAAATAAAAGGTCCTGGTCCTTTTGCTAAGTTTTGCAATAGAAATCCTCCCTTCTTTAAACATCAGCTAGCACTTTCATTTCCTTTTTAGAGGCTTAATTTAGTCTAGCCTAAATCAAAGTGTGCTAAAGTTCGGCGTGGGCACTTTTTGAAAAGTCATATGTTGTTTACAAAGTTCTGAAATCTTAATGCGTCAGGAATGATTTGCTTTAATGCAACATGCCACACCGTATGAAAAAGAAGCACACTTTTAAAGAGTGCTCAATATAATTATGATTACAAGCATTTAAGTAATGTAAAATATACTTTGTATAAAAAATATAATTTTTATGTAATTTCTATTGAAACTTTTGTAATTACACTTTTGTAATGATTAATTAGCAATTTAGTGTATTTTAAATATATTAAATATAATATAGTATAACACTAACATTCAAATTAAAAAGAGTATGTCCGTCAACACATCAAAAGCACAGATTTTTTTTAAAGCAAATGTATTTTGAAGTAAAACTTTTAATTAAACAATAGTACAATAGTTCACTTTTTAAAAACTCTGTTAAGTACACTTAATAGTTGTCTTTAATGTAATTAATATTACATTATCTACAAGTACAGTTTAATATATTCTTTTAAGATTTGAAGTAAACTACAAGTGTACATTCAATACAATTAAGCGCACTTTTTCACAAGGGTCATTTGAGTTGACCCTAGTTTCAAAATTAGAAATCCACCCAATAAATCAAAGAGAAAAACTTAAAGAAGAGGAAAAGGACTTAGTCTGGCTGATGCCTTATCATTTTAGGCAAATGTTGGGTTAGACTTTAGTGTGGCAGTCTTATCAAAAGCTCATCCTGTCTCACCTTGACCTGTCAGTCAATGTTGATGGAACGTGAATATTTAAGGAATGGTGTGACGGCCCAGCAGAGGAAGATGTATGTCAAATGTCAGCACGGTTCTGCTCTGTGTTCCCTCACACTTTCCTGTTTGTTCCTGTTCTGTCCTCTCACTTGCTTTGAAATTGACAAGTTCACTCAAGGAATACTTTTTTCTTCATTACTTAAATTCTGAACCTCTAAAAATCTGTTTAGTTAAAAAAATATTTTAAAGAAAGCACTAAACCAACTATCAAGCCACCTTTATTTATAGAGCGCTTTATACTATACAGATAGTTTCAAAGCAGCTTTACAGTGATAACAGGTTATGACAGGTTGTTCAGCTGAAGTCAGTTCAGTGTTGTTTCAGTTCTGTTGGAAAGATCATCAATTATTAGTTAATTTTGTTAAAAAATTATGTCATCATCCAGCTCAGTTCAGTTCTCCAAATCAATAAAATTGTTGAATATTAAGTGTCCCCAACTAAGCATGCCAGAGGCGACAGTGGCAAGGGACCCAAACTGACAGAATGGAGAGAAAAAACCTTGGGAGAAACCAGGCTCAGTTCGGGGGACCAGTTCTCCTCTGGCCAACTAACCAACACGGTGTGATTATGATTCAGGCTGCATCAAGTCAAGTCAAGTCACCTTCATTTATATAGCGTTTACAACACATATTGCTTCAAAGCAGCTTTACAGTGATAATAATAAATACAATTTTGCTTTTGAAGAAAACTTTTTGATTGATTTATTATAGTTATTTAATTTGGTGCCATTCAAACAAAACCATCTTCAACTAAAATAAAACCCCCAATGTGCTCCGGGCCCATCCGCATGGCAACAACGCCTGATGGCCGGAGAATGCAAGCCATGAAATAGGTTTGAAATAGTTTTAAAACTATACCATCATCATCCCTGCGCAATCCCCAAAAAAGGCGAATCAGTGAAAGGATCAGATCAGATCAGGATCGGTAGAATTTAAATATTCATCCAGTTCCTTTTGATTGAAGATCGGATTCATCACACCAGTATGGAGATGAAACTGGTTACAGGGTCTGTGCAGAGGACCTGTCTGGTTCTTGGCTATAATAATAATAATAATAATAATAATAATAATAATAATAATAATAATAATAATAATAATAATAATTTGTTACATTTAGATAGCGCTTTTCTAGGCACTCAAAGCGCTTTACATAGAAGGGGGGAATCTCCTCACCCACCACCAATGTGCAGCATCCACCTGAATGTTGCGACGGCAGCCATATTGCGCCAGAACGCCCACCACACACCAGCTGATTGGTGGAGAGGAGAGAGAGTGATGAGGCCAATTGACCTATCGGTAAGCCCCTCCCATCGAACGCCGATGAGCCAATGGCTTGAAAGCTCTCATCGGTTTGATGGTGTTTATGCTACAAAAATGGTAAACGTCGTGCCTGAGGTACTGCAACACAGGGATCCTGAGAGGATTTTCTGGTTGTCATACTCTAATTAAGTTTCTATTAAAGTTAGTAATTCCCTGCTAACGTACAAACCGACTAACTATAACTAACTGTTCTCATGCATGTAGGTCAGAAACACGAAGGTCTACATTTCAGTGCATCTCTCCATATTATTAAACTGATTAAATGTGAATTTATGTAATCTTACCCTGCGGTACGTGAACAGTGTTGATCCTGGATGTTATCATCTGCGATTGTAACAATAGGCTTCTCCCGTTTGCATTGAGATCTGTAAACCATCGCTTCCAAATTAATCTCACCATATTTATTTTATTCCCATTTTTTAGTTTAGATATGTTTAAAGGTCTGCATTATCTGTCTTATAAGGAGGACTACTATTTTGATGGGTATTATAGTCTACGGGTAGTAAAGGGAGAGCTTGCACGCAGTTTATCGGAGTTGTTTTGCAGATACAAAGTTCACCAGTTATTAACTGCACCCCCGAAAAGACAAAAGGTCTGTGTATATGTATGTTTACTGTGAGTGTTTTTGTGTAATTTGCTGTGTATGTTAATGGTAATGCCACGGAGAGAGGGCTAGAGAGAGAGAGTTTGTGAATAAGACGTTAAGGCGCACATATGCTTTGTTTGTTCAGCTCTTACGATTATTTTTTGAGTGAAAAACGATGTAAAAAAACTTCCTAAACCATCAGTAAAGTTTGGCCATCATTCGGACGGGGTATACACTACATTCTGTGTTCAAAAACATCTTGGGATAAGGTTTTCACACTGACAGCTGTACATTGTAGGATATAGCAACTCCGTTTGTTTGTCCGAGTTAGCAACAGTAACTAAGGGGGGCGGGGCTTACCGATAGGTCAATTGTATATGGGGATGATTAGGAGGCCATGATGGAGAGAGGCCAATGGGCAAATTTAGCCAGGATGCCGGGGTTACACCCCTACTCTTTATCGAAGGACATCCTAAGGATCTGTGACATTCAAGTCTGCGTTTTTGTCGTGTCTAGGTGCAGGTCCACCATCTGATCTGGATATGGACCAGATCCGGCTGACTACGGTAACAAGTACACATGGTGTTATAGGAAGTGTAACAATAATTTAACTGATTAGAATAATAGAAATTGATAATGTGTTATGTGTATTTCAGGTTAAAGAGATGTGTTTTTAGTCTCGATTTAAATCATAGTGTGTCTGCTTCCCGAACAGTGCTAGGAAGACTGTTCCAGAGATTAGGTGCTAAATAGGAAAAGGATCTATCGCCTGCAGTTGATTTTGATATTCTAGATATTATCAACTGGCCATAATTTTAAGATCGCAATAGACTTGAAGGGCTATAATGCGTTAAGTACTGAGGAGCCAAACCATTTAGTGCTTTGTAAGTAAATAGCAAGATTTTATTTGCAATGTTTAACAGTGTTGACAGAGTATATGGTCATACTTCTTGGTGAAGTCAAGTCAAGTCACCTTTTATACAGTGGTGGAAAGAGTACTGAAAAAGCATACTCAAGTAAAAGGACTGTTACTTGTCAAAAAATGTAGTGCAAGTAGAGTAAAAGTACCTGTCCTAAATACTACTCAAAGTAGGAGTAAAAAGTAGCCCTTTTAAAAGTACTCAAGAGTAGTGAGTATTGAGTATTATGCTTTGAATGTTATTCCATATACCCTGCAAATTAAAAATGTAGCTTACTCTTTTATGGATGATTCTCAGTAAGAACAAAAAAACGAGATCACCAACAGAATTTCAATATTTCTCCAAGTTTTATTTTTGACTGCCAGTACAAAAAATACAGCCATGTAATATTAGAGAAAGCAACCAATAATCTGGTACCATTTATGACAACCATTCTGTATAGGTTTTCTTGCGGTTAATTAAAAAGCGTTGTACATTAACAATTTTACATAAAAAAATCAGAGATCTTTCTTTTTAAAACACATTCATTGTACTGCTTTAATTTCAATGGATGTTTTCTCTGTAAAATGAATACACTAAAGAAATCAGAATTAAGTAACTCGCAATTTAATTGCTTGCAATTAAAAAAATTAACCTGATTTAAATATAAATCTGATGTTTTATGAAAGTTATTTGCTATATACATGGACTACAATTTTAAATCGCCATGTGAGAACACATTACATTAAAATATGCTGTTCAATAATCTGACAGAAAACAGGTTAATGCGTTTACCTACATGTTGAGCGAAATAGTTGTAAGGGACACAAATCTAGCAGTGACTTACTCTAGATAGTGCCTCTCACTCTAGACTGGTGGTCGCTATCATGATTGATTTGACGGGAGTCACACGCGTGACGCGAGTCACAGGACTGATTATTCGTCTTGGCCAATCACGTTGACAGGACGAAAAAAAAACATAATGTAGCAACGGCAGGTTTAGGGAAAGTAGTGCAGTAAAAGTACCGATACAGCACTTAAAGGTCCCATGGCATGAAATTGTCATTTTATGAGGTTTTTCAACATTAATATGAGTTCCCTTGGCCTGAATATTGTCCCCAAGTGGCTAGAAATTTTGATCGGTGTAAACCGAGTTCTGGCTGTCTATCTCTGCCTTTGAGAAAATGACAGCCCAGACAAGCTGATCTGTTATGATGTCATAACAGGAACGGTTACCTCCCTTTCCTCCACCCAGAGATTTTGGCACGCTCATGCGAGCGCCATATTTGTCCTCGAGAGATCATGGTTTGTGAACGAGTGAATGCTGGCAGTTTCTCAGTGTTTGGATGTATAAATGAAAACATAAGTCTTTTTTCAGTTCCTTCTGATCTGTGATCAGTGATTTCTGATGTGTAACTTATTAGTCAAGTTCACACATAACTTTATTATTCGTACACAAGCTGCGGCTTCTCTCTCTCCCGACAGAACGGTGTTTTCTATCTTGTGAGTCAGTGTTTTTGTACGTCCTCGTCGCGTCTATCTGTTCTAAAATGTGCATACAGTCATGAGTTTCTGCTCAACATCGGCAGACTCACATCTCTTTAGAGATAAACCTCACACACGCCGAGGCTCGGGCTGCACTGGCCGGTCGGCCTTCAACATTACTCCCCAGTTCTACATCTGGCCCACAGCGGAGGCACCAAACGCGGCGCGAGATTAAGCAGAAGGGGGGTAAGCGTGAGCATATCCGGGCTAGCCAGCTTTCCCCACAATAAACTGGATTACATTCGATTACTGCTGTTGTGTCTTTGTTTGCGCTGTGTACTCAATGCGTGTCACTGACTCTTTTCATATGATAGGAAAATATCTAAAAATAATGCTATAATCGACACTTACTCGTAACTCGTTCATATCGACAGCTGTAATGGTACATTACATGTGTTACAAAGTTGGTAGAAGAAGGAGGAAAACGGGCTCGGCGTGACTGGGACTCATGTTTATTCAGAACTCTCAGATACAAACAAAAATGCTCTCATAACTCAGTAGTTACTATAAATAACTTTGTTAGCAATCGCTCAGTCTCTGGTCCGTGATGTCTGTGATGTCCGGTTCACGAACTAATCATTCTTTTGAACCGGTTCTTTTTAGTGAACCGAACCAGTAAAAGTACACTGTTTTTAAACTACTTAATAAAGGCCTGAGAGTTTAAGGTCTTTCTGTATGCAATAACACTTTCCTTCCACCGAATGCAAAATACCTCTAGTTTTTTTTTTTCAGCTGTGCTCCATTTTCAAGCTGCTCTCTTGAAGGCTCTCGAGTGTGCTCGTTATACCACGGCGTCAGACTATTTTCCTTAATCTTCTTTCAGTGCAAAGGAGCAACCCAAAAAAAGAGAGAGTCAATAGTTTCTTTTGCAACATCGAGTTCTTCTAAGCTACCTGCTATGCCGAGGAGTAGAAAGTGATCAGGAAGATTATTTACAAATCAATCTTTAGTGGTGGAAGTGATAGTTCTACCATATTTGTTACGGGTTTTGCAGCCTTGGCTAGATGTAGTATACACGATACAAGATAATGAATGATCTGAGATGTCATTGCTCTGCTAAAGAATTTCAACAGCATCAACATCGATGTAACAATATTAGATGTAAAGTATGATTACGGCAATGAGTGGGTCCTGACATGTGTTGTCTAACGCCAATAGAGTTTAGAATGTCTCTAAATGCCAATGCGTCTTTTTCATTATCTATATTAAAATCACTAACTATTAAGACTTTGTCTGCAGCCAGTATTAGATCCAATAGAAAAGCAGCAAATTCTTTGATAAAGTTTGTATGGTGCCCTGGTGGCCTGTATACAGTAGCCAGTAAAAATGTCAAACAGGATTTATCACTTACACTATATAATGTTACATAAAGCACCATCACTTCAAAGAATTATACTTGAAACTAGACCTCTGAGTAATACTGGAAATAGTCATATAAATTACATCAACACCTCCCCCTTTGCCTTTCAGATGAGGCTCATGTTTATAGCAGTAATCTTTGGGGGGTAGAAAACTTACGCTTTAACTAGTGGTCTGACAAAAAAAAAAAAAAAAAAAATACAATGTCATTATGACAAAATTTGCAAAGTAAACACAGGAAACACCCCTTAGGAAGAACTGCACATGAGGAATGACAGTGCAGTCTGTCGGGCCACAGATTCGCATCCACAGCACAACAGATATCTTCCCTTGCAATGCAATGTGGAAAAATACTTTTTCTTATCCAAGCCACTGCAGGCGTCTGCTGTGATGTCCTCACTTTCCGCATCCATGGCAGCCAAGCAGGGTCATCTGAGTTGTTGCTGGCGATCATACACCTTCCACCTCCATGCTGAATAGAACTCCTCAATTGGGTTAAGGAATAAGGAATGAGGAATAGGGTGGGAGGAATTCCATCAGCATCCTGTAGTGGGTCACAAATCATTGCCTGATGGTGTTTGAGTGATGGAAACTCACATTATCCCAAATTAGAGCATACTTTAGTAAATCATCTCGAAACAGACCCCTCTCATCATCAAGGATGACCCTGTTGAGGGTCTCTAAGACGGTGAGGAGCTGCTGTCTGTTGTATAGCCCTGTAATGGGAATATGAGTTAGCACATATTATGAATATGAGTTCTGCTTATGGTCAGAATTAAGCCAGCCATAGCAAATGTGTACAGATCACACTTACTGTATATCACCATAACATGTTCACTATAAAAAAATATCTTAATTTTGACGGTAAATGACTGTAAAAATGCTACAGAGAAAAACAGTTAATTGGTTAACAAAAAGTTTCCATACTATATACGGTGAATAATCGTAATAATCTAACCATACATTTAATTTAATTTTACAGTAAAAAAACAAATGTTTTGGAAGTGAAAAAGAACAAGCCAGTGTGTAATTTACAGTGAAAAACCATAAATTGACATTCCCAGGATTCCCTGCGTGACACTTCGCATTTGATGTATTTTCATTGAAATAAATATGTTTCTTCTTAGTCTTTTCTAATCAGTTATATACATTAGGGGTTATCTAATGTTGTTAAATTAATGTTTATTGCATTTTTAAAATTTCATGTGTGTTTGGTGTGTGTGTGAATGACACTGTACGCCTTCTATATATAAGTATTGTCCTGTTAAAAGCTGCTTGTGATGAGCTTTGAATAATTATGTGATTTTCATCACCACTGTGATTGGTGGTTGTCAGTTCATATCAAAGGTACATAACATATATTAGTATTTCAATAGGTTGGTAATTTAACATTATTTCAGTTAATGAAATACGTTTTTTTACCGTAAATGTTTTATAGTGCACAACTTTTAAATTATATGGTGTTATCCTGTAAAAATTGAAACATTTTTTTTTAAACGCCTTATTTTTTACGGTAAAGTTCTGGCAACCACAATTTTTACCGTAGATTTTACGGGGATTTTTTTTTTTTACAGTGTTGCTGTAAAGTAGCTACTGTATGTACATGGATAGTTTACCTGTACATACTGGTAATGTAGCTCCTTCACTCTGTCATCATTCCTTTCAAATAGTACTCTGTACAGCTGTTTTACACTTTGAGCGCCTAGAAAAGCGCTATATAAATGTAACAAATTATTATTATAATTATCATGTGGTGTCTCAGCATCCTGTCGATAATTGAGATGCTAACAGATTAAGGGAATTTGGCCTTTGTGTTTCCTCATATTTACACTTCTGTAAAACGTCTCCGGTTACGTATGTAACCTAGGTTCCCTGAGAACAGGGAACGAGACGCTGCGTCAGCTTGACGCTACGGGGAACACCTTCAGCGTGACAGGTGTCTGAATCACAATCGAATCACGTCAATCCTATTGACCGGCGACAGCCCATGACATCATCAAAGTGCGACCAGGAAGTATATAAGGGCGCCTTAACATGACACCGCCTCTTCGTCTGAAGGGACTGTTCGGCGGGCAGGCCCTGAGGCATAGCAAAGCGACGCAACGTCTCGTTCCCTGTTCTCAGGGAACCTAGGTTACATACGTAACCGGAGACGTTCCCTTTCGAAAGGGAACTCGCGCTGCGTCAGCTTGACGCTACGGGGAATGAAATACCAACGCCGCCATGCCGAGGGGAGTGCATGCCCACTGGCAGTGACAACTGTCAGGACAAGCAAATTCAAATGAAATGCCTGAACCACTCCCCCTCTGGTCACACAAGGCTGTCAGTGACAGCATTCCCTACGGTCATAGCCCGAGCTATAAGCCTCGTCAGGAACCTTAGTGCGGCTGCACGAGGTCCTACTCAGGCCGCTCAAAGGCCTGGATCCAACCCATTCAAAGGAAGGGGGCTCCTTTAAGGGAATGTGGCTAGGGGGCCCTAGGGCGCCCCAGCCAGCCACTATTCGGGAAGAAATCACCGAATGCCACCAGGGAGACCTGACCCAGAGACCTCTATATGGGACACATGGGACCAGCCATCCTTGTCTGTTCGAGAACAGAGCCTCTGGAAACTCACCTCCGGGAGAGGCATCCAACCCAAGGTACTGCAAGCTGGCAGTGTCCTCCTTGAGCCGGATCTCAGAGACGGGCATCCTGGAGAGCAGTACTCAGCATAGCGCTTTCGACCCTTGCCAGCGAGGGGAGTTAATCTGCTCGATCCTAGGATCTACTGAGTTATTATCAAGTAGAAACACTCAGGAGGCCAGACTGGCCTAAAAGCTGATCTAATTGGGAGGCCTCGCGAGGAGCCTACGACCATCTGATCAGGCCCAGGCAGCTTCGGACTCACATACGATCCTCGAAGAGAGGGGAGCTTAAAAAGGGGCTGCCCGGTAGGTAAGCCAGGTTGTAGGCTAGATTCCCTCCCATGGGAACCAAGTAGCAGAAGCGACCTCAGTCGCGCCAGGGTAAAACCATCCTCAGATGCTGCCAAATAAGGGGCAGATACCACTAGCTGTCAGCATATGCCAGTAAACAGTTCTTGAACTGAGAACTCAACCCCTCAGGGAGGCCTATTGAGGCCTATTACATGATAGCAGTACATGCCAAATGCTCGAGGAACCAACTCGGGAACTCGGCTAAAGGGAGGCCAGATGAGGCCCATCCCCATAATAGCAGTCGAAGCCCACTGTCGATGCAGCTGGAAACAGGAGCTCATCCCCTCAGGGAGGCCTGGAGAGGCCCGCTACCATCTGCCAGCAGTCCATGTTAGTCCACATGACTGAAACCTTGGGGTGTGCCATCAGGGGAGGCCCGGCTTGAGGCCTACTCCCCACGGCAAACCTTCAGGGGGGCCTGGTGAGGCCCGCTACCTGGAAACCCCACATGCCTGCTGCCAGAGGCATCCTGGTCCCGGGGCTCACCCCTAGGGACAGTCAGGCAGCCGCACTGACTTATCATGGTCGACTGGCGTCCATGGAGCCTTACAGCAGATCCGCGGAGGCAGCTTCCTGTTGTGGCAGGCACGAGACTGGCTGCTATATCTCCCGGCTGACAGCGGCTCCTCTGCTGGCTGACAAGACAACAAAGAGAAGTTATTAGTTGATAATTCTGCTACTTGAGGACGACATCGTTGGGGAGTAAACACATAGCAATACCAAAAAAGGGGCCGACTTTGCAAAGGCCAACTTTCCGAGGCTGACTACCTATCTAGGTTGCAGCTATTAATCGCTAACCTCCCCAACGTCGGGACTCACTCGCAAGGAGGCCTACTGAGGCCTACGACCTGACCCGGAGTCTACTGCCCAGACTGCCCAAGTTGGCTGCTCACAGCCAACTGGTTTCCCCAAGGTCTCAACCTGGGGCTAATCCATCCCAGCGGCCCACTTTTCGGGCCTACTGTATGACAGTTGCAGTCTTACCAGCAGCGCCTACAAGCTCTGGAACCTAATTACATTACTCATGACAGGATACTCGGCAAAACAATGCCCTGGACCCCCTAAACGGGGGGAGTACCACGTACGCCACCCGCCCAATGAAGGACCTAGCTTTTGAAGCGGCCTATCATTTAAATGCAAGGGCGTCAGCCATGGCAATGCTCTGGCTACAAGGGAGCTCACTACCAAACCAACAAATTTTGCTTCACAAAGGTTAAGAAGTGCTGCTCAACCCAAGCCATGGGTGAGGCAGAATGATACAGAGCTAGGTTAGCGAAATACTCTAATCTACCCTGTTTTAACAGAGGAGTACTGCCACATGCCAGGTATAATTCCAAAGAACTGGCGGCTTTAAACAACTAGCTCTGGAGGGCAAAGTTGAACAACATATACAACATCTTTACATCAAACAAAAAAGATGGCCTACCCCTCCAAGCGACCACTGGCTATGTCGCTATCACATCCTGCACAGCACCATCTGCATTGCTAGTAAAAAAACCCGAATGCAGGAAAGGGGGCGGGCCTTGGCCGGACGACTCTACGTAAGAGACGGCTACATTAGGGAAAATTATTATTTTTTTTAAACCCTAGAAGCGTAGGCCAAAATAGATCTATACCTGTTTTGTTTTAATGGGTTCTAGATCTAACTGTAGTTGTAACAGTCTGATCCCAATTCTCTAGCCAGTCTTACACTGAGAGAGGACGCAGGCCGCTCTACCCTGAGGCGGCTACCAGTTACAAGCTTAAAGCTGGGAATTCTTACATGCAGCCTTTCTACATTTAGAGAAAAGCGCTACACACCCGCAGGAATGAGCGGCACTACCAGCGATATTCCCGCTTTTTTTTTTTTTATAGAGATAAAAAACGTAATCAACAGCGAGCAAAAACTTGCTGAATATACTTTTAAAGCAACTGGCTTGTAAAATGCATTCGTTCTGGCCGTCCAAACAGGGGAACTATAGGCCCTACAGAAATATCCAACTACTCCAAAGTGATCCCGAAATCCTCAGCAGGGAGCATGGAACAGAAAATGTATTGATATTTTCCCCACAAGGGACTTACCCGCTCGCCTGCAGCGCGCCATTGATATTCAACCACAATCTTTATTCATAATGTGTGTGCTTAGGTGCAACATTACCACCGACCCGCTCGAGGGCGCTCTCACACACCAGGCCTGGCGGGCCGTCAGAGATTGGGGTACTTCCTTTTCCCGCTCATCACGGGCCCACCGCCTGATGTAAGAGGCTTTGGGGAAAAGGGAATTGTTAGAAGGAGGAAGGGCCTGCGTTAGTCTAGCGCCTCCTCGGAGGCGGAGACTGATCCCAACGTGGCCCTCCACGGCGCTGGTTCCGGGTCACTTGTCCGACGTCCTTCCTCTTCTGAGTGCGGGAGTCACGCTTTTTCCACGCCCTGCTCCGACCAGGAGGGGGCGCGCAAGAAGTGACGATGGCTCGCTGGTCCTGCCGCCAGTCCTCAGACCGTGACGGACCGGAGCTTCCCGCCTGTCTGGGTGCCGTCCCGGATCTCCGCGGAATGCATGATCTAAATGCCGCCGAGCGCGCCCTCGCCTCTCTAAACCTTCCCACCACCGCCTCGACGGAGGTGCCGAAGAGTTCAGAGGGCGAGACCGGGGCATCGAGGAGAAAGGTCTTTTCTTTCCCCCCGATGTCCGCCAGGTTCAGCCACAGATGTCTCTCCGTGGCCACCATGGCCGCCATCGAACGACCGATGGCGACCGCTGTTTGTTTGGTAGCCCGGAGAGCAAAATCTGTGGTGCGACGCAGCTCGGCCATCGCATCAGGGGGTAGGCCCTCCCCCTGATCGAGATCCCTCAGCAGATCAGCCTGGTAAGCTTGCAACACCGCCATAGTGTGCAATGCCGACGCAGCCTGACCTGCCGACGTGTATGCCCTGCCGTTAAGGCGTGAGGTGGTCTTCAGCGCCTTAGAGGGCAGGGCGGGAGTTCTCAGTGTCGATGGCCTCCCAAACGCGAGATAGTTCGCGAACGTCTCGTCGATTGGTGGCATCGACACAATACCGGACTCGCCGGATCCCTCGACATCAGCGAAATTCCCTCGCTGATAACGAAAGATCCGGGCCGAGTACGGCTTCTTCCATGCCCCCGAGATCTGATCATGAAGATCGGGGAGGAATGGAAGGCTCCCGGGAGCTGCTGGATTGACGTCGGAGAGAAACCGATCGTCGAGGCGGCTCGAATGTGCGGGCTCTCTCCTCGCGCACCGCCACTGTAGCTGCAGTCTAGCAGTGGCACGCTCCATCACTTCCAGCAGCTCGTCATACACGGGGCAGGGCGGCTGAGAGGGTTCAGCCTCAGCTGATACTCCGTCACCACCCTGCTCAGCTACCCCTTGCTCATCCGGAAGAACACCAGCTGACGAAAGGGAGGAAAGGTCTGACTCCTCCCCCGGCAGCTGCCCCTCGCGATCTGACCGATCGTCAGAGAGAACCACGCCTCTCTCTAGACGATGAGCCAGATCCATCTGGGAACCCCATGATTGCAGCCGGCGCTCGGCCTCAGCACCGGCGGGACCCACTTCCCTCGAGAAGAGGGCCAGACGAGAGCGGAGCGAATGGGTAGACGCTCGCAGTTGGCACAGGAGGCTCCCTCGAGAACCTCCCGTGCGTGCTCTTCCCCCAGACAAAACACACAAAGGGTATGTGTGTCCTCAGGTGTAAGGAACCTGGGACACGGATCCGCGCACTTCCGGAAGTTATGCTTGGACTTCCCTGTGTGTTTCATTGTAGCTTTCGTGATTCT
Organism: Gobio gobio; assembly: GCF_949357685.1. Classification (NCBI taxonomy): domain Eukaryota; kingdom Metazoa; phylum Chordata; class Actinopteri; order Cypriniformes; family Gobionidae; genus Gobio; species Gobio gobio. Next base: position 28,958,629 of record NC_137121.1, on the reverse strand, counting down.
TTCTGTCGAAGCAGACAAACAGTCCCTGAAGACGAAGAAGCGGTGTCATGTTGGTAAGGCGCCCTTATATACTTCCTGGTCGCACTTTGATGATGTCATGGGCTGTCGCCGGTCAGTAGGATTGACGTGATTCGATTGTGATTCAGACACCTGTCACGCTGAAGGCGTTCCCCGTAGCGTCAAGCTGACGCAGCGCGAGTTCCCTTTCGAAAGGGAACAAGAAGACATAGCAAGACAATTTCATGTTCCTAGTCACCCTGGTGTGCAAAAAAATCTAAATATTAATGGGAATATACTTCAGAGATATTTTACTCATACAAAATTCTAGGGGTGCCAATAATTGTGGATAAAAAACATTTATTTCATATTGTGATGATATAACCCCCCACCCCACACACACACACACACACACACACACACTTTTAATTATTTTTGCGTTTTTTTTAAACGAAAGATCAAAAGGATAAACAATGCAGACAATTGTACATAATCAATTGCATGAATGTACCAAAGCATTAGGAATTTGTTCAAAAGAATGCAAAATGTTCCAAACTTGCTGAGTAACTAAATGTAGTATTTTGATATTTTTAATTGAAAAATGGAGATATTCAAAATCTGTTCTTTAAAAACTGATATATTGTTAAAATGAGATAAAGATTATAAATATAACTGTTTAATATCTAGATTTTTATTTTAAATATATGTTAATAAGCACATATTTAATGGCATATCTAAACATATTTTTTCCCAAAACTTGCAATGCAAAAGATAGTGGTAGTAAAAAAATTACTGGTAAATTTTTTACGTAATATCTTCACATAAAAAAAATCCACTATTCACCTGCAGTATCTGTCCTTTGTAAAAGGTATATTTTTGATGCATAACTTGACATTGTATTTTGGATTTTAATGATGTCTTCATAATTCTATGAACACCAACAGCGTCAGGTTTTTCCACAGCTCCAACAGACCTGATCTGCAGAGTGTGATGGATTTTGGGATTTCCCCATTGCATTATTCCCATGGAAACAGTCAAACTCCTGACGGACAGCTCTAGTGTATCCTTCAGTAGTCAAACTAATGTGCGCTGTCCGTGGTTCTGAACACGTCTCCACAAAATTCCCGCCTGGGCAGACTGGCTCCCGCGTTTACACAGTGTGTCTTTAAATACCAGCATGCCGGTGTTTTCATTCACATTCAGTGGTCTGAGGCAAGACCTACCATCGGTTTCACACTTTTTTGGCATGCAAAATACAGTCTACACCTCTGAATTTCCAGTGTCTGGGCCAGTTTTCTAAGATAATTCATAGTAAAAGGAGCGGACGGCAAAAATGCTCTCGTTCACCCCTGGATTGCCCCAGGGAGACTAACATCCTGTTGACGTATGGTAGGTTGGGCAGAGGGACACAGGGATCAAATGCTTTGCATAATGCTCTACATAAAGAGTAGATTACAGCACGGGAAGTGAACGCCACTTCTGATGACCCTTTGAAAATCAAATCAAATGGCCTTGATATTTTATCTTAAAGAACATCGTGTGCAAACAGTCATTGTATCTTCTCAGAGAAAACTGGGTGTTACTGTCCCGTTTACGTCAAAGAATAATTGTCCTTTGTACATCCCTTTGTGGCATTTTTTCTCCCTGCTGAAATCTAACTGGGTCTTGATTGTTTTAGTGGCACATATGTTTCCAATTTAATATCAGAAAAAATATAAAATGATAATTTTATTGTTGTTTTGAAGTAGTCCGTATTGCTAATGATGATATTCCAAGTCTTCTGATACCATGCGATGAAATATTAGTGGTTCATGCTGAAAATCATCACTTTGGCTAAGCTCTTCTAAAATAAGTTATCTTTAAAGCTAAGTTATAAAAAAAAAACACTTACTTTTAATAACTTACTAAGTTATTATAAATGTATACAGACAATGACTTAAAGTCCCGATGAAATCCAAATGGAAATTTTTTGGCTTTTTGAATGAATATTTACTGTTATCTATAAACCAGTGTGCTTCAAAACTACACTGCAAAAAATGCTTTTCTTACTTAGTATTTGTGTCTTATTTTCAGTCCAAATTTCGAAAAAATCTTACATTAAGAAGCATTTACTAGACGAGCAAAAGTTGTTGTCTTGTTTTGGGGGGAAATAACTCAAAATGAAGGGAGTTTTTGCTTAAAATAAGCAAAATAATCTGCCAATGGGGTAAGCAAAATAATCTTGTTTTCTGTTTGAATTAAGATTATTTTGCTTACCCCATTGGCAGATTGTTTTGCTTATTTTAAGCAAAAACTCCCCCAAAATAAGACAAAAACTTTTGCTTGTCTAGTAAATGCTTCTTAATGTAAGATTATTTAGATATTTGGACTGAAAACAAGACACAAATACTAAGTAAGAAAAGCATTTTTTGCAGTGTATGACAAAATTAACATTTAGAAGATATATAAGCATTCAAAACTTAGTCTCTCACTTCCGCCAATATGGATCAATGATTTTGATGACATCACTCTGCACTTCAGCTTCTCTGTCCAATCAAATGCTCGAATCTGAAGCCCCGCCCCCTACATTATAAATAGTCGCTGAACCTGCAGCTAAAATAAGTCATTTGTTCACACATTTACTATTTTCTACATGGTGAATGGCACATAGTGCACTATATAGGGGATGGGGAACGATTCAGACAGTGTAAATATGCTTTCCATTGAGGCAAATGAACTGGAATAACCCACCAAAAGTTCAGAAAATATGTTTGAAGATAATGATTGAGGCACACATTTCTGTATAGTGAGATGGTGCATGTAAAGATGTGTGTGTGTATATATATATATATATATATATATATATATATATATATATATATATATATATATATATATATATATATATACATATACATATATATATACACTGATGAGCCAAAACATTATGACCAGTCACAGGTGAAGAAAATGTCGTTGATCATCTCCTAACAAAGCCACATATTAATATCTTGGTAGATTAGATAGTAAGCAAACAATCGTTTCTCGTAAACAACGTGTTTATTGAAGGAGAAATGGAGAAACTGATGAGCCAAAACATTATGACCAGTCACAAGTGAAGAAAATATCATTGATCATCTCCTAACAAAGCCACATATTAATATCTTGGTAGATTAGATAGTAAGCAAACAATCATTTCTCGCAAACAACGTGTTTATTGAAAGAGAAATGGGCAGGAATAAAGATCTGAGCGACTTTGACAAGGGCCAAATTGTTATGGCAAGGCAACTGGGTCAGAGCATCTCTGAAGCGGCAAGGCTTGTGGGTTGATCTTGGTCAGCAGTGTGAGAATTTACCAACAGACCACAAACTGGCGACAGGGTGTTGGGCGCCCAAGGCTCACTGAAGCACGAGGGCAACAAAGGCTATCCCGTCTGGTCCGAGCCAACAGAAGGTCTACTGGGGCACAAGTCACACAGAGGAATCAGAGTGCCTATGATGATTCGTCCACTATCAAAAGTGCCTACAATTGGCACTCGAGTATCAGAACTGGACCTTGGAGCAGTGGAAGAAGGTCACCTGGTCCGATGAGTCCCGGCTGTGTACGTGTGCGCCGTTTCCCTGGTGAAGTGATGCCGCAAGATGCACTATGGGACGAGGACAAGCCAGCGGAGGCAGTGTGATGCTCTGGTCAATGTTCTACTGGGAAACCCTGGGTCCGGCCATTCATGTGGACCTAAATTTGACACGTGCCACCTATACCTAAACATTGTTGCAGACCAGGTGCGCCCCTTCATGACAGTGGTGGAAGCGGTTTCAGCAGGATAACGCACCCTGACACACTGCACACATTTTTCAGGAATGGTTTGAACAGGATGAAGAGTTCAAGGTGTTGCCCTGGCCTCCAAATACCCCAGAACTCAATCCAATCGAGCATCTGTGGGATGTGCTGGACCACAGCACACCTTCAGGGGTCTAGTGGAGTCCATGCCAACAGGTATATTATGTAATGTAATTCCTTATTGTAAACATTATTGACAGCTCTTTTTTCACTGATTGGAAAACCTGATGTCATTCCTCTTTTAGATGTCATGAATGACATAACTCCTCCTATTTCATCTATTTCCACTAAAACTGAGAAAGATTTGTAAACATTGACATTGACTCTTCAAACTGCCGTTCATTCTGTGGTTGCTGGCGATATAAGAGGACTTAATGGAGACAGTCAGTCGATGTTTTAGCCGAATGGATCTGTAACATTTTAACTCAGTAGAGATAACTTTAAGAGAAAGAGCATAGATAAGGGCTCAACTCAAACACTGCAGCGGAGCATTGACACCAGCATGACGTTATGAAACACTCTTTCTAGCAGTAGACAGCGTACCATCATCCATGGTCTTCGTGCTTAACCACACATCTACCTGATGTATCCCTTGTTCTTTTTACTATGCAAATCATCCACACTCTATACATATATATCATCCATTGTAAACAATATACAATGGCTTTACAAAGAAAACTTCTGAAATATCTTTCACTACTAATAAATAAATAAATAAATGAGTTTAAAAGGAATTAAATAATTAATAAAAATCTAAATTAGTTTAGCAGAAACATAAACAAATCATGTGTATACGAAATGCATACAGAATAAAAAAACAAAACAAAAAACTATATATATATATATATATATATATATATATATATAATAAAAAGTGTTGTGTTAATTATTAAAAAAAACATGGAAATTATTTTATTTTTTTGCTGTGCACTATAGATAATTCTTATACTGCAATAATCACAAGTTTTCATCAAAGTTTAAATTGTTCAATAAATATATTCTGCTGTGCATTGTTAGTGACTATTCGACATTTATGTCTATTATTATTTGCATCTGGAGTGAAAAGTATTTGCTTCATAAATCTGGTGCATCTGTTCAAAGGCAAAAATTATTTATAGGATGTTTGATTATACAGTGAAATGGGTTTATTCAGAAATACAAACCTCCAATCTCTACTGATTATCAACTTCCAGTTAAAGTAACAAGAATTGTCCTTGACTGTGATTGGTCCAGCATCACACAGCAATTCATAAACTCAGTGAACCAAGCTGAATGGTGAACAGGAGCATATTTCACAAAAGTCAACGAGTTCAAACTGAATGAGAGAAAATCGGAATGGCTGCTACACGAGACATTCACAGATTTATGCTACTTCTGCCCTGATGGTGATGTTCAAGATATTCATGTGCAGCAAGGTTTGGTTTTACTGTAAATGTTAATACATGTTCTCCCCAAGCAAGTATTAAAATTTAACCGTATTGCACGGAAATTATTTATAGCATTGAACACGGTCAGCAGGGAAAATAGCATTATTTATTTAGGGAATGCACAAAAATAATTCACAAAATATTTCAATTATCATGCTGAGAAAAGAAATATAAATCATATGTATGTATGACACAAGAATAAACATGCATAGAATAGAAAGGAGCCGACAGATTTAATAAATTAAACATCTATTACATAAAAAAAAGCATTTTCAAAATCAGGTCAATGAAAAAGATTGGTGTGTAGCAACTCATAATGTAAAAACGGCACATAACATAAGTATTACATTGTTATTGTAATAAAATAGACATAATGTAATAATTTTCTTAACATGTAATAAAATCTTGAGCTCATTATGTAATAAAAATGTTTACACTATGAGAAATGTATTACATTAAAAACTCACTAAAAACATCATATTTTCATTATTGTAATAGCTTTTAAAACATAACATATATTAGTATTCCCTCACAGTACAATTTTAAAAAATCTTAAACTACCTGTGAAATGAAACAGATTTAAATATTCATGTTATTATTGTTATTAATAATAATAATAATAATAATAATAATAATAATAACAAACAAAGCATTGGTATTTTAAAAATTTACTGTAAATGAATACCAATGCCTTATGTTTAATAAACATGTAATAACAATAATAATAATAATAATAATAATTGTATGAATATTTAAATGATGCATTTCACAGCCAGTTTAAGACTGGATTTTGATTTTTAAAAATGTACTGTAAGGAAATATATGACAATAATGAAAATATGACATGGTTTTGGTGAATGTATAATGTAATCATTTTCTCATGTAAAAAATAAGATTGAGAAAATTTGACATTATGTACTTACAGTATATACTTATTACATTATGTGCAGTTTTTATATTATGCACAGATATTACTTTATGAGTTGCTACATGGGATCTAGTAAACAAAAATAAATCTTGAAAAAATGAAAACAAATTCTGAATGAATTTTTTGAATGTAGATGTTACTGGAGTTTCTATCCACTGCTATCTGAATTGAGCAATGTGCTGCCATCTGCAGTTATTGAAAATGTAGCATTTCATCCATACATCAGTTGTTCCTTTAAGGCTGACTTCAATTATAGGGATTTTTCAGTACAATACAGGAATGCAGTGAATAAAAAACGATCAAAATTGAGAAACAAAAGGGGCCTAACACCGAACCTTGCTACACACCATCAATTATTATTAAAGAATTGAACCAAATGGAAAAAAGTCCACTTTACCTAAAAGAATAGCTCAAATGGAGGGCATGGTGAGAGCAATGGTGTGGTTTCCCGGTCGGTGCATGGGTTCACAGTAAATCTGGGTTACTCCAGACTGTTGAACCATGTTCAAATCCTCAAGAATGCCAGTAAAGTAATTGTTTATTTGTATCGAGTACAAATGGATCACATGCCACATGTCTGTGACTTGTTTATGCTTTGCATTTAGCTGACCATACCTAATTGCTTTGCCTTTTATTAAAATGTGATACATAAAAAAAAGCACGCTTGACTCTGTCTTGTTTTCAGAGAAGTCATCATGTCCTGCTTGGTAATTGTGGGACACATAAACATTTGTAGGATCATAAATTTCCATCTTCATTCTTTGTTAGTTTTCAGTCCAGACCTGTGGTCAAATTTTCAACAGCTGAAATAACAATTTCCCCTTGACCAAACGTTAAATTAAATAAAATTCCTCTGTTTATGGAGTATTTTGACATTTGAAGACACATTGACATTCTAGATTTTATAGGCAGTTAATGTGGAAGCAATTATAAGACGTGCACACACACAACTGTATATACATGATATCATAATGCAAAGCATAGATTTTCTAAAGTATATTTCATTGTAGGCTTTTAAGAAGCCAGTTATATGCTGTTTGATTTTGACTTCCATTCTTTCTGCTTTTTTTTTTTCATTAGTCACTCGTTCAGGGAAGACATGCAGAAGTGTTCCTCAAGTTGAGACGAAATTCTTACAAGAGTCAAAAAAGTGTCGGTCAAAAATGACCCAAAAAATAAATACATTTAAATTAAATGAATGTACTATCTTTTACTTCGATAATGTTTTTGAATTAATATATTGTATTTGTAAGGGATTTTATGGTACCAAATTATATTTATGCTGTAGTTATAATACATTTATTCACTTTTTGAGCATAGACCTGAACATTTCCAATTTAAACTGTCTTAAAGGTGGGGTAAGTGCTTTCTGGTTACAGATGTTGATTTCAAATCACCAAAGCCAACACGCCCCAATTTTGATAGCTCTGCCCCACACATACGTTACCCAGGCAACGACTATAATGGAATCTGCTGTGCCAGCCGTCTGAGGGTATGATGTCATCAATAAGTGAAAGCAATGTGTGTTACTATGGTAATCCAGGTTGAATGTTCAGTGAAAAAGTCATCCTTACTTCCCAAAAACACAAACACAGTTCTCATGAACAACTAAAGCACGTGCACGACTAACCGACATATTACAATTATGACAAGATTAGAGGGTTCTATCGATGACAAACAGAGGAACGAAAGGAAACAAACATATATTAGGAGTTTATTATCTTACTTTATCGGACACACTTTGGGAGCTGACGCTTGAAACAGACAGTGAGGAGGTTTAGACGCTCAAGGCTTATACGGTGTTGAAATGAATGGGTCTTTATCATCGCTGAAGTGAACGACAATACGATCGCAAATGGACAAGCAAGCAAACATGACACATGAGCATATTCAAGCAAAAGCCAGCATATATTAGTTCTGTGAAACAAAACACAATCAATGTAACTCACCTATCGAGAAGAAATAAAGCAACCTCGGCCTTCGCTCCTTGAGTTCTCTCCAGCGCTGGAAAGCTGATACATGTTGGCTGATTGTAAGCCTTCTTTTGTTCCACAGACATCATCCATTTATTTAACCATAGCAGAAGTAAATTTCCTACTTAAGTACATTTTTCATCTCTGTTTTTTGTGTTTATTTAAAATAAGACTAATCTGATATTATTTTAATCTTATACAGTATCTGTTATTTAACAGTTGATATAGTTCTTTAATGCTGATCTAACAGCAGAAGACACGAGCTGTGGTACACAGATGGGGTGCGTTGTAACACTGAGGTACAATGAGCCCCTATTAGAAATATTCTATTATATTCTATACTTTTATGAATCCTAATGAGAAACCATGAGAAAAAGGTGAATAATGACTGAGAGTCAATGTTCAGAAGTTATTAATTATTATTATGTTTTTAACTGTGCTGTATAGCTGTATTTTTGTCACATGGTGTTTTGGTGGTTGTTCATGTTTCATGTGTTTAGTTCATCACATTTACTGTCATGTTTGTAAGTTTGTCTTGTCCTTTCAGTTTCCTGGTTTGGTCATGTGTTTCATTGTCATGTGATTCCCATGCCCTCATGTGATCTTGTGTCTTGTCCTGTCATTGGTTCATTAATTAATCACGGTTCACAGGTGTCACTTGTCTTGTCATTAGTCTCAGTGTATTTAAGCCCTCATGTTTGCCATGTGTCCTTGTCTGTTATTGATGTTATCTGCTGCGTAGGTGAGGTTTGTTTAGCCATGTCAAGTCTTTGTTTCGAGTATTGCCAAGTTTTGTTTTATGTTTTGATGTTTTTGATGCACTTGGGTCCAACAACTTGCCTCGTCAGTAGAAAACCGTGACAGAATAACAGACCGCCAACAATGGACCCAGCAGTTTCCATGCTTCGCCTCTGGCAAGGCCAGCGTCCTATAGAGGACTACGTACAGGAGTTTTGTGGACTGTGCTACCTGGTAGATTTTAATGATGTGGCCCTTAAGGACATTTTTAGATTTGGGCTTAACGAATCGGTCCGATCACAGATGCCAGGGGGGAAGATCCATTTTACCCTGGCCCAATATATCGACCAGGCCCTTTTGTTGGGCGGCTCGGCCTTTACTGTGGGAACAGTGGATGAGGAGCTCCACTGTCCCACAGAACCCTCCACACCAGCGAGTCCAGCCCACGTCCATGCTCCAGCCCACGTCCATGCTCCAGCCCACGTCCATGCTCCAGCCCACGTCCATGCTCCAGCCCACGTCCATGCTCCAGCCCACGTCAATGTCCAGGCTCCAGCCCACGTCAACGTCCAGGCTCCAGCCCACGTCCATGCTCCAGCCGTCCATGCTCCAGCCCACGTCAACGTCCAGGCTCCAGCCCACGTCAACGTCCAGGCTCCAGCCCACGTCAACGTCCAGGCTCCAGCCCACGTCAACGTCCAGGCTCCAGCCCACGTCAACGTCCAGGCTCCAGCCCACGTCAACGTCCAGGCTCCAGCCCACGTCCAGGCTCCAGCCCACGTCCAGGCTCCAGCCCACGTCCATGCTCCAGCCCACGTCCATGCTCCAGCCCACGTCCATGCTCCAGCCCACGTCCATGCTCCAGCCCACGTCAACGTCCAGGCTCCAGCCCACGTCAACGTCCAGGCTCCAGCCCACGGCCACGTCCAGGCTCCAGCCCACGGCCACGTCCAGGCTCCAGCCCACGTCCATGCTCCAGCCCACGTCCATGCTCCAGCCCACGTCAACGTCCAGGCTCCAGCCCACGTCAACGTCCAGGCTCCAGCCCACGTCAACGTCCAGGCTCCAGCCCACGTCAACGTCCAGGCTCCAGCCCACGTCAACGTCCAGGCTCCAGCCCACGTCAACGTCCAGGCTCCAGCCCACGTCAACGTCCAGGCTCCAGCCCACGTCAACGTCCAGGCTCCAGCCCACGTCCAGGCTCCGGCCCACGTCCAGGCTCCGGCCCACGTCCAGGCTCCAGCCCACGTCCATGCTCCAGCCCACGTCCATGCTCCAGCCCACGTCCATGCTCCAGCCCACGTCCATGCTCCAGCCCACGTCAACGTCCAGGCTCCAGCCCACGTCAACGTCCAGGCTCCAGCCCACGTCAACGTCCAGGCTCCAGCCCACGTCAACGTCCAGGCTCCAGCCCACGTCAACGTCCAGGCTCCAGCCCACGGCCACGTCCAGGCTCCAGCCCACGTCACGTCCATGCTCCAGCCCACGTCACGTCCATGCTCCAGCCCACGTCCATGCTCCAGCCCACGTCCATGCTCCAGCCCACGTCCATGCTCCAGCCCACGTCCAGGCTCCAGCCCACGTCAACGTCCAGGCTCCAGCCCACGTCAACGTCCAGGCTCCAGCCCACGTCAACGTCCAGGCTCCAGCCCACGTCCAGGCTCCAGCCCACGTCCAGGCTCCAGCCCACGTCCAGGCTCCAGCCCACGTCCAGGCTCCAGCCCACGTCCAGGCTCCAGCCCACGTCCATGCTCCAGCCCACGTCAACGTCCATGCTCCAGCCCACGTCAACGTCCAGGCTCCAGCCCACGTCAACGTCCATGCTCCAGCCCACGTCAACGTCCAGGCTCCAGCCCACGGCCACGTCCAGGCTCCAGCCCACGAGTCCGCTCCAGCCTCACTGATTCATAACGCTTCGAAGCTTCATGATGCCTTGTTTTGAAATCGTCATCACTATATAAGTCGTTATTTAGGGTTTTTTTGCGCACAAAAACTATTATCGCCGATTCATAAAGTTATTTTAGAACCACTGTAGTGAGATGGACTTTGTAACGACGTCTTTAATACCTTTTAAGGGTCTTGAGAGTGAACCGTGCCATTGTGTCAATGGAGGCCTTTCAGAGCCATCAGATTTCAACTAAAATATCTTCATTTGTGTTCCGAAGATGGACGGAGGTCTGACGGGTGTCGAACGACATGAGGGTAAGTAATTAATGACAGAATTTTCATTTTTGGGTGAACTAACCCTTTAATAAAGTCTTAGTTTTTGTTATTTTTGGACCAAAATGTATTGTCGACGCTTCAAAAGAGTCTAACCAAATGATGTCACATATGGACTACTTTGATGATGTTTTCATTACCTTTCTGGACGTGGACAGCAAAGTGTGCTTACACTTACATTCAAAGGACTGAAAGCCCTCGGACTAAATCTAAAATATCTTAAACTGTGTTCCGAGGATGAACGGAGGTCTTACGGGTGTGGAGCAACATTGGGGTGAGTCATTAATGGAAGAAATTTCATTTTTGGGTGAACTAACTCTTTAAAATGCCCAACTTTATAGCAGAAAAAAACATGTTTAAAGCCTGGTACAAATTGTGGTTTTGGTCTATACAGCTAATTTTGCCTTTCATGACAACTGTGAGGGGGGTGAATTTTTTTATAACTCATTCGTTTACATTATATAAAGCCTTAAAGTTCTGCATAATTAAGGGCGTGGCCACTTTGAGTGACAGGTGGATAGCCATTTATCTGCTGTCTGTTAGTCATCGCGTCACTTCAGCTCCGTCCACGTCCCACCTTTTTGCCCATTTTCTGTTATCCGGGAGTGACACGCGATGACGTACTGCCAAGATGGCAACGGCCAGCTCGTCGCTACTTTACACTTCAAAACGGCTCTTCAGAATCCTATGCGTGACATCACGGACACTACGTCCATATTTTTTTACAGTCTATGGTACAAACACACGCTGTAGTAAGCAGTACATGACAATAATGTCTCTGAAACATCTGTGTATTGCCAAATATTGCATTTATTTCACTTCAGCTGATAAAGTATGCAAACACAGCGAGAGCGTCACTGCGGGAAGCAGAAAGTGTCTGACTTCACATCTCCGTTTGCAGCTCCTCCCCGCCTGCACGCGGCTACTCTCGCTGATCAGTTGCATCCGGCCGCAGCTGATGTAGAACACACCTATTGTCTCGATTTGATTGGTTCACAGGTGTGTCTTGTTAGTCATTAGTCTCTGTGTATTTAAGCCCTCATGTTTCCCTTGTGTCTTGGTTGAGAATTGTTCCTGCAAACTGCTGTTGGTGAGTTTGTCAAGTTTGCATATGGTTCATGGTCAAGTCTGTTTTAGTCAAGTCATCGTTGGATTCTGTTAATGTCACCTTGTTTAAATAAAACTGCACTTGGGTTCATCACCAAGCTCACCTCCAGTGAATCATTTCATTACAGAATACTCTAACCTTTCTAAATAAACCCAGCATTTTGGAGGAATTTTGTGGACTATGCCATGCGGTGGATTGTAATGAAGGACATTTTTAGATTTGGGTTAAAAGAGCCATTGTGTTCTGGACTATCAGGGGGACAAATTCACTTTTCCCTATATGACCCAATATATTGCCTATGCCCTGCTGTTGAGTGGTTCCTCATTTACTGTGGGTTTCGTGGATGAGGAGCCCCACAGTTCCACAGACTAGTTTAGAGTCCAGCGGCGTCTCCTCCTGTCCACGTCTAGAGTCCAGCGGCGTCTCCTCCTGTCCACGTCTAGAGTCCAGCGGCGTCTCCTCCTGTCCACGTCTAGAGTCCAGCGGCGTCTTCTCCTGTCCACGTCTAGAGTCCAGCGGCGTCTTCTCCTGTCCACGTCTAGAGTCCAGCGTCGTCTCCTCTTGTCCACGTCTAGAGTCCAGCGGCATCTCCTCCTGTCCACATCTAGAGTCCAGCGTCGTCTCCTCCTGTCCACGTCCAGAGTCCAGCGACGTCTTCTCCTGTCCGCATCTAGAGTCCAGCGGCGTCTCCTCCTGTCCACGTCTAGAGTCCAGCGGCGTCTCCTCCTGTCCACGTCTAGAGTCCAGCGGCGTCTCCTCCTGTCCACGTCCAGAGTCCAGCGGCGTCTTCTCCTGTCCACGTCTAGAGTCCAGCGGCGTCTCCTCCTGTCCACGCCCAGAGTCCAGCGGCGTCTCCCCCTGTCCACGCCCAGAGTCCAGCGGCGTCTCCCCCTGTCCACGTCCAGAGTCCAGCGACGTCTCCCCCTGTCCACGTCCAGAGTCCAGCGACGTCTCCTCCTGTCC